>NW_020664964.1:2830887-2941535 GCF_002925995.2 Terrapene triunguis | reverse complement strand
GCCCGGCTTGACAAAGCCCTGGCTGGGTTGATTTAGTTGGGAATTGGTCCTGCTTTGAGCAGGGGGTTGGACTAGATGACCTCTTGAGGTCCCTTCCAACCCTGATATTCTATGATTCTATGATTCAATGATTCCTCTACTGATCTCAAGCCATGAGAGACCCATCAGTCCCTAACACTATTGTTAAGGATATGAGTATAACTATATTTGTAACTTGTGCATAAGTCTGTATAGAATTTCTATATGCTTGGGTAATCATAACTTTAATAAAACTTGTAAAATAGACTAGACTTTGTACTGGTGAATGTATGTGCGGTCACTACCCTTGGTCTTTATGTGTTCCTAGAGACACTAACTCTGAAGCAAGTAGCAGCAGTGACCACTCTGTTAAGCTTGAAACAGTAGCCGCCAGAGCCGAACCCATGGTGGTGTAATACCACATTACAAAATTCACTTTAATTAAAATAAAAGGCTACAAAGGTCAGTAAGATTATTCTTTAGGGTAGTCTCAAACTAACAGATTCATTTGATATAGAAAGGGGATGTGGGGATCTCTGTTATATCACCTTCTCCCTGCTACATGTGACGTGGAGCCCAAATGCTTGCACTGATAACTGTGTATAAATAGCCCAGCACATTTAGTGAAAATTTAAAGGGACAATTCTCCAAGTGACTTGGTGGCTTTAAGGTAGACCCATTACCTTTGGGGAAAATATCAGTGACAAACTTTCACCCATAGTAATAGGTTTCTACTGCCCTTTGTTTTCAAGGCTGTCTTCACAAGGAAAGTGTAGAAGTAATTATTTGTTTATGAAATGAAAGCTTAGATTCTGATGGGAAGAGGCTTCCCACCCTTCTTCCCCGTAGATTTATCATGGAGTGCAAGGGCAACCAGGAATAATGCTGCAGGGAGAAGATGATCCCCAGCCCTTATGCCTATCTCCAAAACCCCAGGGATCCCAGTCCCTGCTGTATACCCATGGCTGGGCTTCCATGGGTCCCAGGAAGGTAGGAAATGATTGTACAGAAACTGTGGGTCCAGACATCCATCCAATTTCAGTCACCTGCTCTCACATGGGTGAAAGGAACAGTGTAGGCTTCAGTTATTTTCCTGTATGTATAAATACAGTATTTTTGTTGAGCAATTTAACTATTCCTATGAAATACGTATTGACCTGGAGTAGTCCTTATTGAACAGAGGTCAACAACAACAAGGATTTGTCTTTACAATTATCAGTAATTGAAATGCTACTAAGTAGCTTCCAATAAATATTAAGTCCCTTAAAGGGATCTCTAGTAATAAGTAATTACTTTATTTTGTGTTAGTCACTTAAATGTTCTGTGTCATTTCTATCAAAAATATGCAATTCTTGGTAACTCTGAGGGCAAGTAAATATTATAGTTATTTTCAGTAATTAATAATTAATCAGTATTATTTTCTTGGATTGAAAAGGGGAAGACAGATTGGTGGAATTATGACCTCCCTCCCATTGGAATTGGCACCTCAGAGATCTATCAGCAGTCTTCATTCACTCCTCTAGTCTCCTCTTTCCTTTACTTACACTAATTGCACACTCTAATTCTAATGGTTAAAATGCCTTAAAATTCTGCAATTTTTATGAGAACCAAATAAGCTCAGGACTAAGGCAGTTTGCCTAAGTGACTTAGATGGCTATATCCTACTTTCAACAGTGTCTTAGATACTGAGGAACCTAAATCCCACAGACTTTCAATGAGACTTAAGGCTCCTAAGTGCCTAAGGCCTGGTCTACACTACGAGTTTAGGTCGACTTTAGCAGCGTTAAATCGAATTAAGCCTGGACACGTTCACACGACGAAGCCCTTTCTTTCGACTTAAAGGGCCCTTTAAACCAGTTTCTTTACTCCACCTCCGACGAGGGGATTAGCAATAAAATCGGCCTTAGCGGGTCGGAATTGGGGTAGTGTGGACGGAATTCGACGTTATTGGCCTCCGGGAACTATCCCACAGTGCTTCATTGTGACCGCTCTGGACAGCACTCTCAACTCAGATGCACTGACCAGGTAGACAGGAAAAGGCCCGCGAACGTTTGAATTTCATTTCCTGTTTGCTCAGCGTGGAGAGCACAGGTGACCACGCAGAGCTCATCAGCACAGGTAACCATGATGGAGTCCCAGGATCGCAAAAGAGCTCCATCATGGACCGAACGGGAGGTACGGGATCTGCTCGCCATATGGGGAGATGAATCAGTGCTAGCTGAACTCCGAATCAGTAAACGAAATGGCAAAATATTAGAAAAGGTCTCCAAGGCCATGAAGGACAGAGGCCATAACAGGGACGCACAGCAGTGCCGCATGACAATTAAGGAGCTACGGCAAGCCTACCACAAAGCCAGAGAAGCAAACGGAAGGTCTGGGGCAGAGCCGCAAACATACCGCTTCAACGCGGAGCTGCATGCCATTCTAGGGGGTGCAGCCACCACTACCCCAACCGTGTGCTATGACTCCCTCACTGGAGAAACACACAGGGAAGCGGGTTCGGGGTACGAGGAAGATGAGGATGGAGATAATGTAGATAGCTCACAGCAGCAAGGAAGCGGAGAAACCGGTTTCCCCAACAGCCAGGATATGTTTATCACCCTGGACCTGGAACCAGTAACCCCCGAACTCACCCAAGGCGTGCTCCCAGACCCTGAGGGCACACAGGGGACCTCTGGTGAGTGTACCTTTGTAAATAATACACATGGTTTAAAAGCAAGCGTGATTAATGATTAATTTGCCCTGGCAATCGCGGCCAGTACAGCTACTGGAAAAATCTGTTAACGTGTAAGGGGATGGAGCGGAAATCCTCCAGGGACATCTCCAGAAAGCTCTCCTTCATGTACTCCCAAAGCCTTTGCAAAAGGTTTCTGGGGAGGGCTGCCTTATCCCGTCCGCCATGGTAGGACACTTTATCACGCCAGGCCAGTAGCACGTAGTCTGGAATCATTGCATAACAAAGCATTGTAACGTATGGTCCCGGTGTTTGCTGGCATGCAGACAACATCCATTTCTTATCGCTCTTTGTTATCCTCAGGAGAGTGATATCATTCATGGTCACCTGGTTGAAATGGGGTGATTTTATTAAGGGGACATTCAGAGGTGCCCGTTCCTGCTCTACTGAACAGAAATGTTCCCCGCTGTTATCCACGCAGTGGGGGGAGGGGTGAAGTGATCATCCCAGAGAATTGGGTGTGTGGGGGGGAGGGGGATTAGTTGGGTTCGTGCTGCATGTTATCCCGGAAACCGCAGCCCCTCCTTTTACATTGCAAACCCATTTTAAATGGCCAACCCAATTCATGCTTGATATGGGAAATGAGGGCGCTGCTGTTTGAAACCATTCCCACATGTTAAGAAGGTTAAAAAAGCCAAAAGACTGTGGCTTACCATGGCTGCCTGCAAGCCGAAATCTGTTGCCTGGCACTGCGTGAGTGATCTCTCACACCGGCAGGCCCTCAATATAAGAGGAAAAATGCGACCTTGTAACGAAAGCACATGTGCTGTGTAATGTGAACAGCAAAATTTAACGTGAAAGAGTGTACCCATTGTTCTCTAAAATGTGTCTTTTTTAACCACCTCTCCCTTCTCCTCCACCAGCTGCAAATGTTTCTCCTTCACAGAGGCTAGTGAAGATTAGAAAGAGAAAACGGAGGACACGGGACGATATGTTCACGGAGCTCCAGATGTCCTCCCACGCTGACAGAGCACAGCAGAATGCGTGGAGGCAGTCAATGTCAGACTACAGAAAAGCACAATATGAACGAGAGGAGAGGTGGCGGGCTGAATCGCGGGATGAACAGAGCACGTTGCGGGCTGAAGATGATAGGTGGCGTCAGCTTGCAGACAGAAGGCAAGAGTCGATGCTCCGGCTGCTGGAGCATCAAACTGATATGCTCCAGCGTATGGTTGAGCTGCAGGAAAGGCAGCAGGAGCAGAGACCGCCGCTACAGCCCCTGTGTAACCAACAGCCCTCCTCCCCAAGTTCCATCGCCTCCTCACCCAGACGCCCAAGAACATGGTGGGGGGGCCTCCGGCCCGAGCATCAGAAGGCTGGCAATCAATAAGAGTTAAAGTTTTAAACTGCAGTGTGTCCTTTTCCTTCCCTCCTCCCCCACCCGTCCCGGGCTACCTTGGCAATTATCCCCCTAGTTGTGTGATGAATTAATAAAGAATGCATGAATGTGAAGTAACAATGACTTTATTGCCTCTGCAAGCGGTGCTCGAAGGGGGGAGGGGAGGGTGGGGTGGTTGGTTTACAGGGAAGTAGACTGAACCGGGTGGGGGCGGGGCGGAGGGTTCATCAAGGAGAAACAAACAGAAGTTTCACACCGTAGCCTGGCCAGTCACAAAACTCGTTTTCAAAGCTTCTCTGATGCGCACCGTGCCCTGCTGTGCTCCTCTAACCGCCCTGGAGTCTGGCTGCGCGTAATCAGTGGCCAGGCGATTTGCCTCAACCTCCCACCCCGCCATAAATATCTCCCCCTTACTCTCACAGATATTGTGGAGCGCACAGCAAGCAGCAATAACAATGGGGATATTCTTTTCGCTGAGGTCTGAGCGAGTCAGTAAGCTGCGCCAGCGCGCTTTTAAACATCCAAATGCACATTCCACCACCATTCAGCACTTGCTCAGCCTGTAGTTGAACAGGTCCTGACTCCTGTCCAGGCTGCATGTGTACGGCTTCATGAGCCATGGCATTAAGGGGTAGACTGGGTCCCCAAGGATCACGATAGGCATTTCAACATCCCCAACGGTTACTTTCTGGTCCGGGAAGAAAGTCCCTTCCTCCAGCTTTCGAAACAGAGCAGAGTGCCTGAAGACGCGAGCATCATGTACCTTTCCCGGCCATCCCATGTTGATGTTGGTGAAACGTCCCTTGTGATCCACCAGGGCTTGCAGCAGCATTGAAAAGTACCCCTTGCGGTTTATGTACTCGGTGGCTTGATGCTCTGGTGACAAGATAGGGATATGGGTTCCGTCTATGGCCCCACCACAGTTTGGGAATCCCATTGCAGCAAAGCCATCCACTATGGCCTGCACGTTTCCCAGAGTCACTACCCTTGATATCAGCAGGTCTTTGATTGCCCTGGCAATTTGGATCACAGCAGCCCCCATAGTAGATTTGCCCAGTCCAAATTGATTCCCGACTGATTCCCGGTAGCTGTCTGGCGTTGCAAGCTTCCACAGGGCTATCGCCACTCACTTCTCAACTGTGAGGGCTGCTCTCATCCTGGTATTCTGGCGCTTCAGGGCAGGGGAAAGCAAGTCACAAAGTTCCATGAAAGTGCCCTTACGCATGTGAAAGTTTCACAGCCACTGGGAATCATCCCACACCTGCAGCACGATGCAGTCCCACCAGTCTGTGCTTGTTTCCCGGGCCCAGAATCGGCGTTCCACGGCATGAACCTGCCCCAGTAACACCATGATTTCCACATTGCTGGGGCCTGTGCCTTGTGAGAGGTCTATGTCCATGTCAATTTGCCCATCACTCTCGTCGCCGCGCTGCAATCGCCTCCTCGGCTGGTCCTGGTTTTGCTTTGGCATGTCCTGGCTCTGCATATACTCCAGGACAATGCGCGTGGTGTTCATAGTGCTCATAATTGCCGCCGTGATCTGAGTGGGCTCCATGATCCCAGTGCTAGCTATGGCGCCTGGTCTGAAAAAAGGCGCGAAACTAGTATCTGACGGACCAGGGGAAGGAGGGAGGGAGGGGCGAGTGACGACATGGCGTACAGGTACAGGGAATTAAAATCAACAAAGGTGGCTGTGCATCAGGGAGAAACACAAACAACTGTCACACAGAATGGCCTCCCCACAAAGATTGAACTCAAAACCCTGGGTTTAGCAGGCCGCTGATTTCACGGAGGGAGGGGGAAGCTAATGAATACAGAACAAATCTATTTTTTACATCTTAAGCTGTCAGCCGACGGTGCAGCATGACTGATAGCCACCGCAGTATGATGATGATGGATACCAGTCGTAATATACCATCTTCTACCAAAAGGCAAGGGGCTGCTGCTGTGTAGCAATGCAGCCCCACATCTGCCAGCCCCACGTCTGCCAGCACCCAGATCGCCCTCGGCCTCTTCTGGGTGCTTAGCAGAAAATACTGGGCGATTGGCAGAAAATAGCATACTACGACTGATAGCCATCATCATCAAGCCATTCGATAGGACTGAGCAGGTCTGCCCAGGTGCCCATGATTGACAGCCACTGCAGTACGATGACGATGGATACCAGTCGTAATATACCATCTTCTACCAAAAGGCAAGGGGCTGGTGCAATGCAGCCCTACGGCTGCCAACCCCACGGCTACCAGTCATGCTGCACCGTCTACCACCAAAAGGCAGTTAGCTGCTGCTGCTGTGCAGCAATGCAGTACCACGTCTGCCGGCACCCAGATGACATATGGTGACGGTGAGCTGAGCTGAGCGGGCTCCATGCTTGCCGTGGTATGTCGTCTGCACAGGTAACCCAGGTAAAAAGACGCGAATCTATTGTCTGCCAGTGCTCTGATGGAGGGGGAGGGGCCTGACGACATGTACCCAGAACCCCCCGCGACACTGTTTTGCATCATTCAGGCATTGGGATCTCAACCCAGCATTCCAATGGGCGGCGGAGACTGTGGGAACTGTGGGATAGCTACCCATAGTGCAATGCTCCGGAAGTCGACGCTAGCCTCGGTACTGTGGACGCGGTCTGCCGACTAGAGCACTTAGAGCATTTTATGTGGGGACACACACAATCGGCTGTATACAACCAATTTCTATAAAACCGGCTTCTATAAATTCGACCTAATTTCGTAGTGTAGACATACCCTAAGTCACTTTTGAAAATGGGGCATAATTATCTAAATCACTTAGGGCCAGATTTTCAAAAGTATTTAGATGGGCACCTAATGGCTTTACTGAAGTGGGTTAATGCCTCGCTCCCATTGAAATCAATGGGAATTAGGCACCTAGCTCACTTAGGTGCTTTTGTAAATCCCACAAGTATCTTTAGACAGCTAAATACCTTTGAAAATCTGGCTCTGGTGACTGGGAGGTGCGTCACAAGACCTTCTGTAGTTTAACTTCTTATACAAATGAATCCCACATTATCTAGTAACCTTGGAGTTGCATTATAACATTTCAGCTGATGGCTTAAGGAAAAGAGTGTGAAGTTTAAGCACTTATACTTGATCTGGCACGTACTGTCTCTGGGCCTGATCCAGCTCCTTCTGAAGTCAATGAAAAGGCTCACGCTGACTTCAGTGGAGCTGGAGGAGCCCCTGACCACTGACACATAACCCAAATCTTCCTCAATCAGAAGAGGAGCTGCCAACACAGCACAAAAAGGACCTTGTACTGTGTCCATGGAAATTGTGCAACCAAGCTTGAATTTACAAGTACAAGTGGCAAAACGAGTATACAAGCGAGAGAGAGGTGTGTCTAAAAAAAAAGAGATAGGAGGATCATCACGTATGTCTAAGGAAGCGTTGGGATGGATGGATTGGCTGAGAGTGTATGTGTGTTTGTGGGTGGCTAGAGAAAAGGGAGGGGAATACAAAGAGTCGGGCAAAGCAAAGGAAACCGTGTTTATATTTAAATTTAATCCCTGACCAGTTGTGAATATTAGGACCAAAGGGCCTTCTCAAAATAGAAGTATTGTTTATTTTAACAATAGGAACAAAGTGTTTACAGAAAAATAATTTTAAAACAACAGACTGTCTGCACAGTTCTGTCTTACCTAACCCCCCTACCATCCAGTCATGGTGACCTGGGCAGGTCTGGCTTCTTGAGCTGCCCCAAAAGGTGCCTGCATCTTAGTCAGGTTCCCTCAGAGAACTCCTCCAACAAGTATCCCCTCTTTTGAGAGAGAGTCCCTTTTTAAACTGCTTTTGATCCTCTGTTTCCCAGGCCTGGGCTCTACTTGTCAAAACTAATTTTGTAAATAGGCTGGAGTCAGAAGGCAAAATCTCCAGAGCTAATAGTTTTCACTGTTTGCTGAAGGATGCCTTACCTTAAGCCATTGTTTCCCTTCCTTCTCGTTTTTCCTGACAACCCCCTATTAAGCTAAACAAACACATGTATACAGTAAACATCCCAAAATGCAGGTCAACATACAGTATTCATAAGTCATTACAGAGCAGCTTAACTTTAGTCACTTCTCCACTCTGATTTAGGATTTTAAATCAAACAAACTCCAGTGCCATAAAAAAAATTGGGAGTGTCCCATTCTGCAGCAGCCGTTCTCACTTTTTCATGATCTTGGTGTGTAAATAAATGCCTAGAATGTGGGACCCCATCTGTCAACAGCATGGGTTGATGTTAGCAGCAGAGGATGAGGAGATAGCAGTTATTGAGACTCAAAGGGAGTAGCATCAGATACAGCAGGAAGAATGGATTATGAGAAGACAATTTTGTTGCCCATACTATGAAACTAATATATCTCATGTGTACTTTGTGCTCATGAAAGTGGGAGAAATATCTCTTTAATGATCAATACTGTACAACTGCTTCACTGCTACTATGAAGTACATGCTGAAATTTCATTCATCTCATTGGAAACACTGTTTAAAATGACAGTATGGAAACTCATCAGATGGGAAGGTGATGGGGCGGGGGTTAGAATGTTCTGATAAAGCTGAAGATATGAATAGCTAAACTTGGGATATGTCTTCTCATATTTTAAATTAAAACTTAAATTATAGGATCAGGCAAATGTCACCTAGATGACACTATAAAAAGGAGTATTTCAGAAGGTTTTTAAATTATATGTTTTTTTTTCTTAATGCAAGACACAAATTATTCTGATGAACAGAAAAGCTCTGGGGAAAAGACAATATGTATATGAAAAACAGAAAAGAAAAGACACCTTAAAGTGTTGCTATATATTGTCAACCGTCTGTGTATTGCTGAGAAACTAGATGAGACTGCTCAATAGTCTAAGCCAACAATTACACATTTTGCCCATTACGGAGGCCCTTGATAGGACAGCTCTGGAGGGGTGGGGTTATTGTGGCATAATCACACCCTTGGGTATTGGATATACAACTGCATCTCAAATCTTGTAACACCCCAGAGGTGTGATTATCTGCTGTCATGCTTAAATTCTTAATTAAAACAAGACCCGAGATGCAGATAAGATCTGTGATGGATTATGGTGATTCTTTGGTTCCACGAGGGGCTATATGTGTCTTTGGAGTTAAAATTCAGGTGCTTGAGTGAACTCAGCAATACTGAGATGTACTCAAATCTAGCTTGTCTTAATTTTACCTGTGACCTGACACAACCATGTAAGATTGCTCACAGCATACAAAAAGCAGCAAACCCCAGAAATCAAAGCAAATTCCCTAAACTCTGCATTAACCATACAAAATGTGTAGGACCAAAACCATTCAGACACTTTGGCTCTTTAATAACATTTCAGCATTTTTAATTAGTTAAAATTGTAAACTTCTACAGGTTTGTAATGATGCCAATTTAAATAAACTGATTCTTGCAGTGGTTATACTGAAAAATAGAACAACTGAATGGCAGACATAACACACTGGGAAAATATATACTAATGAATATTAACTATTGTACTTTGCAAATATTAAGATGGATATGTGACAGTGGTACAATTAACAAAGCACTCTGGTAAGTTTTTAACTTAATTTTATTTTATTTTTAACAAATATTAACCTGACATAAGCTCTCTTGTAAAGGTTACATTTGCATTTACAAAGAACTTCCAAGGAATTTAACCACAATGAATTTTAACAAGGCAGCTTCCTGACCTCACTATTACCTATTTTTAAATTTTATGAGGCTCTTCTAGCAGTTTTGTAGCTGTTAAGATGAAAGTCTGGATGCATGCATTCTTTACAAGAAAAGAGGAGGAGGTGGAGGAAGAAGAAGAAAAAGAAGAAAGAAAAATAATCAATTTGGTATCAAATTTATTCCAAAGCTGAAAAGTGCATTTTTTTCTGATTGTGAAAGAAGACATGCAGGGAGGTCAAAGGTCAAGCAAAGAGGAGACAGTATTGTGTAGGAACTGTCACGCATCACCACCTATTTTGACATGCACAGGGCCGTTTGTTGTCTGTCGAACATGCAAATTAAGTGCCTGCTGTCATAGCTAGCCGATATCTGAAAGTGGAAAATGAGACCACCTGTAACCAGTGAATGGAATGATGGACAAGCATTCATAGCTCGTCATTTCCAACGCCATTCACACCACCTCCGAATTGCATATGACATGTAAAAATCTTTTCTTAATATTCACAACCGGGAAGTTTGGGGAATTATGGAGGCTTCAACTGCTGCATCTAATGGGTTCTCCAAGCAGACAGCTGTGACTGTGAGCTGGCTTGATAATTAGGTGTCCAGGAAGATTTTATGCTATGAATCTGTTAAAAGGGAGAAAAGAAAAAGAAAATAATGGCAAGCAAAACTCGCTGGAATAGAAACCATATTAACCCTTGAATATCTTCCCCACACTTTGTGTGAACTCAGATTTGTAATATCAAATCTACAATAATTTCTCTTCTCCTTCTGAGCAGCACTAATTTGCAATCCTGCTACTTGCTACTTCAAGAAGTTGTGTTCTAAAGCACTTTAATGATTTTAGTTTCCTGAGGAAGACTTGAAAGCTCTAAATATAATATGCCAATTTCTAACATAGTTGAAAGCATAGGCATATATTATATCTATCTATCTATATAGATAGATATATATAATCTCTAGTAAAGATGTTGAATTGGATTTAAAAAAATAGAGATTCATCGCTGTACTAAATTCATGTTCCATAGCAGGTGTTTGTACATATGAAAACTGAATAGTTTAGCTAGACCTTCTACAATCCTTTGTTAGTTATCTCTGTTCTGCATGAGGTCCTAAATGTATATGTTTGTGCATGGGGCCCCATATGCACTGCAGAAAGTATTTTTGTTAAGGTTCAGAAAAACTATTACCTGTTGAGTATTACTTCTGCTTGTTAATTCCAAGCTCCTATTAAAAATATTCCAAGCAGAACTCAGTTCTAAAATATTTAAAACTAGAAGAGTTCAGACACACCCACCTGCACAACAAGCTCACAAATCCTGTTATTTTAGGCAGCCCTTAATTAATTAATGTCAGTGGACTGGGCTTCTCATCCCTAAATGAAATATTAAACACTTCAGTGTGCTACTTATGTTTTGTTCTCTGAAAGACTCTTTCTGGTTAGACTGACACTCAAACAAACAACACACACACACACACAGTAGACAGCCAGCGTTCAGGTTGGTTGTTCAGCCTGCTGAAGATGAATCACAACTCAGCAATAGCAGATTATTTATGACTGTTTTCAAGCAAACTTAGAGAAGTTCATGGAGTTCTACTAAACAAGGACTGTTCCTGGTCCCTGCGGTGTGAACCTGGGGTCACAGAAATGATCAAATACATCCAGAAAAAATTATATGAGTACTTCTAAACCAATTTATTTGATTCACACAGTTTGAAAACTTTCCTTATAAACAGGCTTTATACTTGAAAAAAAAAAAGATTATAACTTTCTCCTTATGATGTACGTGCAACAAAACACAACTCACCTGGTGTCCTGGGACTCCCAGCTCTGGGCCTCCTGTTACTCTCCTTCTCCCTCCCATCTCCTTCCCTCTTGGGGGGATCAGAGAGAGTCCAGAGAGGGAAGAAGGGGAGCTGCCCCCAAACTGACAGTATTTTTCAGATAGAGGAGGGGTGAGGAGGGAGGGAGCAGCTAGGCTGACATATTATTCACAGGAGGGGCAGGGAAGGAGGAAACAGAAAGAGTCCAGCAGTACAGGGCCAAAAATGACCCCTCCAACCCTGTCCCCTCCTTTGAACAATGTGTTGACTCAGCATCTCCCTCCTCCAACAGTGGCTGAATTGTGGCTGCTGGTGTGGTAGAGCCTAGACTCCACCTACCCACGCTGTGGCTCAACCATTTTTTATTAAACTTTGGGGGAAAATGCTCCCTAATGTAGAGCAAACTTACCAAATTTCAGCCCCAAAGGGAAAACATTGTGAAAGTTATAGGCAACTGAAACTGTAATGGAAATGCTTGGGCAGTATTAACTATGGGCAGCACTATGGGTCAGATTGCAAACCCCTAACTCACATTACTGATTGCAAACCCCTTAACTCACATAGATAATCCCCTTGACTTCAGTGGAATTATGCATAAGTGTAACTGCTCACCAACCGGCCAATGGGAGCTGTGGGGGCGACGCTGGCAGGCAGCACACGGAGACATGCTGTTCTCCCCTGGGGAGCGCAGCCTGCTGCTTCCGGAAGCGGCATGGGGCTACGGCAGGCAGGCAGGCAGCCTGCCTGAGCCCTGTTGCGCTGCCGGCCGGGGGCTGACTGTGGTAAGCACCTCCCGGCCGGAGCCTCCACCTCACACCCCCTCCTGCACCCCAACCCCCTGCCCCAGGTTAGAATCCCCTCCTGCACCAGACTCCCTCCCAGAGCCCAAACCCCTCACCCTCTCCTGCACCTAAATTCCCTCCCAGAAAGAAACTAATATAACAACTATTCTAAAGTAAGAAGTAGGCTATTTTGAATTAACTTAACTATATTCTGCATGTTTTAAGACTGAAATGTAACCACAGAACGGCTTTATGTTAATTAAAAGGCAAGTTTAGTATAGCATTAATAGCCTCAATGCCATAATTGTGATCATTTTGTTTTAAATTAGGAAAAAGACTTGTATACAGGGGCCCCACAAAATCTAATAGCCCCAGGCCTAGAGGAGAGTTTATCCAGCCCTGGTCCTATCTGCTGTTTTAAGAAGTGATGTGCTGGAGTCAATGGGAGATGCTGAGTGCCCATTACATTTGAAAATCAGACTTCTTATATAAGTGTGTAATTACAGATTTAGCAACCCAACTTCCAACTTGCATTTTTGAAAATCTTGGCCTACTGTTCTGTTTTGTTTTATGTTTTTACTTGAAAATCTGGTTTTCTGGGAAGAAATATAGACCAAGGATTCAGGACTTCTTTTTCTTTTGGAGAAACCAGCCGTGTGACTAGAAGGAAGAACAATAGCAGTTCAGCAAATCAAGTTTTCTGTGTTATGTATTTGCAGGAGTCCACCCACACTGCTAAAAGAATCTGTCAATCCAAAATTGCAAGGACAACAAATTGAACTTATAATGAAACCCTGGTTCCAAACATAAATTTGAAGAGACTATTGATTTTGCTATAAGAGTGAAATTCACCCCAGCGCAAGGCCCATGCACTACTTAAATGTAGGTCCCACTTAAGCCCTATTTTGAAAGCTAAGTGAAACTTAAACAGTGTGGACTGTGTGCTCCCTTTGCACTGAGTGATGTTCACCCTAATTGAGCAAACTCAATAACAAGAAATCTCAAGGTATTTCCCAATAAAATTGTCTAGAAGTGTTATCTAACATTATATGTATTTAAAATATATATTTATTTATATTTTATAAGTAGTTAAAATACTGTAAATTCACATTTGTACTATCATAAAATATGCCATCAAGTCTGATATTTGGAATAATTCCAAAAGTTTGTATCCCTGAATTAAAAGTCATACTGTACTTCTGTGTATGATAACATTCCAACTGATAATAAAATTAATTTATTGAAGCCTTTATAAAAAAATAACCTCCAACAGTGAATCATACAGGTAAGAAGGAAAAAGGCACAAACAGTTTCTTGCATGCTCCATCCCTCATTTTCTGTTTTAGTTTAATTTCTCACATCACTTTTAGGTGAGGGTTTTATAATAGAGCAATTATTTCCAGATGATTTTATCTAGCTATTTTAGAAATGCTCTCATAGTATTATCTAGAGATTAAGGGTAAGTCTGGAAGAAAACACAGTGTGACAATAAGTTGTCTGTCAAAATATGCTATCAAAGGAAGTGTACTGGACTAAATAACAAACAACAACAAAGTAGGTATCATGCATAGTGATGAAGTTCTCAAACTGTAGTTTTATGATGGCAGCTTAAAGTTTCTTACATACTCTTGGGTTGCAACATTGAATGAGCCAGGGACAGCTGCACCAATTCTACACAATTAGTCAAGGTCAGACACTGTAAATTGAGGACATTCACTATTTGTCAAGAGAACAATAGAAGGCGATCTAGCCATTCTCAGCTGGGAATGACTCTTAGCTAAATCCATTCACTAGGTGGTAAAATTATGCCTGCCCTTTTTTTGTGTATAGTGGAAAGGGACAATCTTTCTGGACAATTCAAGTGTAAGAACTAACAAGGCAAAGCAATAGCACAAAACACAATCTTGTTTTAAGTACTGAAAGCATATGTTCATTGACACAAATTAATGTTTTGACACTTGAAGAGATGGAGATAATTTCAAAAAGTTTCAGGTAAAACCATAGAAGTTAGCAAAAACTAAAAAGCTAAAAATAAGCATAAAAAGTGTATAAAATTATTTGTTTACTCTCATTTTAATTATTTTAAAATATATTGTGTCATCACTATAGAACAATATAGAATATACATAGATAGCAGACTGGACAAAGTCTGTGCAAAGACACTTCTCTCAGTATAAGCAAACAACAATAGATAGAAAATTTAAAAATCAATTTTTAAAGTTCCTGCTATCCAAACATTAGTCATTATAATAAGAGAAAATACAGGGAGAAATAATTTTTAATAACAAGATTGCCATTTCGTTGGTGTGTAAGTTAATGATATTCACTTGGCACTTTATCAGTGTCCATGAAATAAAAACAGAAAAGGAATAGTAACAAAAAAATGAATAAGAAGATTGAGATACATAAAGGAAATGAAGTGATGGGTTTCATGGCATTGTATAAATTATAGAAAGTTATAAAGCTATCAGAAACCATTTCTTAGAAAATAATACATATGTACAATAAGTCATTTTGAGAAATGAGTTTTGCCTGTGTAAATTCATTCACTTGTGCGTGCAAGCAATGTTGCTTTTAAAAAAAATGTGTATCTGTTTGGCTGTGCACAATTGTATGCCAACAAATGGATACTGGGTTGAGGCCACTTTAAAAAATGTTTTTTTTATATTTAGATTTGTTTTGGTTGTTGTATTTTTAAAAATGGTTCACAGAGCACTTGAATGATAAAATACAAAATATGTGTAGCCCTGTTCACATGAATATGCAAAAACTACTTTCTAAAAAAACTCTAGGGTGGATATGAATGCTATACTATATACTTTTCAATGTTTGAACATTTTTACATGTGGGTAAATTGTATCAAAGGCAGCATATTTTTAAAGCAGTTGAGGCAGGAATTCTGAAAATTAAGTAGAGTTGAGGGCCCTGAGCTGTCTAAGGTCTATCTTTAATTGAAAGCATTGAGGGCCAAATTCTCTTTCTCTGGGGACAGCCTGAAACAGGGTTACATTTGGGTAGCTCTGCAGAGATCCTGGGAAGAAAGAAACTCACCTTTTAGTAACCTTTGCACCTATAGAATAACAGAGCCCGTAGCAGCGGCTGCAGCCTAGCATGCTTCACCACAGCGGGGAGGGGAGGGTGACCAGACAGCAAGTGTGAAAAATCGGGACGGGGGTGGGAGGTAATTGGAGCCTATATAAGAAAAAGACCCAAAAATGGGGACTGTCCCTATAAAATCGGGACATCTGGTCACCCTAGGGGAGGGAGAATGTGAGGATTCACATAGTGCTGTATCAGGCTCTTGCTCTTCTTCTGCCCCACCTCTATGCCTTTCACTGCTGCTCTTAGGGAGTCACCATGGACCGGAGTTCCATATCAGAAGTGCAACCATCTGTACTGGCTCTGCACAAGGCTTGCCCCCTTGTACAGTGGGTCTGCACTGGTTCTGCTGCCAAGGGATCATCTACCCCCACAGAGAAGGGGGCAAGATTTGTCTCTAAATTGGTTAAATTTAGAGACAAAGGGAGCTGGAGAAAATAATCATAGGTTTTCAATTTTGAAAATTGTTACACTGAGGTTACACAAAGCAAAAACATGTTGTTTTTAATAGAGGTGGACCAAAGCAAGCATCATGAAGTCAAGCAATCCATTTCAGATGTGTGGGTGGCAGGGGCAAAGAGGGGTCTGAAAGCCTAGAACCAAACTCAGACCTATAGTTTTGTTTCAGGGTTATACCCAAAAGTAGAAGGGACCTTGTGAGCAGTTGACTTTCCCATCTAGTTCCTGACATAGTTTGGCCCCTGTCTACTGTGTATTTACTAACTCCCTTCCTTAAGCATCCTTTATTGCTGACTTATGTAACATGAAACATAAGCTTCCTGCCTGTGCTTGCTCCTGAGCTGGGCTGTTTTGAGAGTTGCTCATTACAGGATTGTTTTACCCCATCCTTATGTTCCCTGCCTCAGGAAGATATTAAAATCTTTTTTATTTATACCCTGGTTTGGAACTAATAGGATCCATCTGATCTGGCTGTAAGAGTGAATTAACAAAATACTCTGCCTTTTTTATGCAGCGTCTTAGACCCTGACACCAAGATGAGTCAGAAGAAAAGCTCAATGTCTTCATTAGTGCTGACTGAGAATCAGAGGGAAAAGATCACTTTTTTTAAAAAAAATTGAAAAGCATTGATCAACTCTAATCTTGAAGCAAGGTCTTAAAACCTGACTCTTTTATATAGACCCAGGGTCAGATTTTCAGTTGTGGTGATGTTTTACCTGGTGCAGGTTGGTGGCCAAAGGTGGCTTTATGCCACATCCGATTCTCATGTGCGCATTACAACAAGCTACAGTGGACCTCAAAGGCCAATATCTGCATTTATGGGTTGATGGAACATAGTTGGGCTCCAATATACCACCTTTCTCTCAGTCATGCCCTGACATGTCCCCTGTATTATGAGCTCTGGTTAGTGTAAACTCTTATACTGGATCTGTCATCTGGGGACTACCTAAGACTATGGAAATTCCCAGTTAGTGAGTTACTCCAATTTTCAAGTTGCTTTGCAATGCAGAAACAATGCAAAGCAACCAGAGGTGGAGGAAGAGCAAAAATCTGGTCCCCCTTTTCTTGTTACATTTCAGTTGCAGCCCAATCCCATGAGAATAGCCATTCTTGTGAGAATTCAGCTGGTGAAATCTCATGGGAATAACTGATCTCATGAGGGTTCAGCAATTGTGGACTGAAACCTCATGAGTATAGCTGAAATGATTTTAACACCACTGAATTCAAGCCTGAACCCAATAGCCTTGATTCAGTCTTGAACCCTTTTCCATAACCTAGCCTAAATCTGATTGTATCCAAACATCTCCTCTTCAGCTCATCCATAGTTTTAATGACATATATACACACATGTATGCACTGTATTGTATAAGATGCTGGTTTACTGTGTTAACTTTTTGAAAATCCCTTTTCCATCTGCCATGGAGCAGGTAAAAAAAATCAGTTAAAGTAAGGTAAAGTTAGTTGATGATACATGCAATAAAAAAAGTCAGATTTGATTGAATGTTTTTGTTTGCATGTTGGGACAGGGATAGGGGACTGGCTTACTACCTTCTAGTTATAAATCCTTATTGGCATTTCATTATTGCATTGTTTACAAAGTCATGAATCCTTGACTAGTTCCTTTATCATATTTCCAATGTCAACTGAATAAATGAGAACAAGAAAATGTCAGAGTACAAAGTACTTTTTCATTCCATTTGGCTAGGTGATGCAGGGTAGATGTATTCATGCAAAAATACGTCAGTTCAAGTCTTGCTGGTTTGCAGAAGAACAGCGTCTTCTTCTTTATGGTTAGTAGTTACTTTTCTGTTTTCTACTGTGATGTCCACTGAGGTAAATAAATCTCACAAAACAGAAGTATACACTGAGGCCATGAATATGCAGTGAGGAAGGGGACCCAATACAGATGATTTCTGCCTACCCAGGTAACTCGTGACAAATTAAAATTACTTACTTTTGTCTGTATTTGCACTATGCTTTACCTGCCAGGAAGCAAATAGATCAAACAACTGTTATCAAGGCTAGTATCAAGTCTTCATCCTATCCACTTCCACCTCAGCTGAGAAATGTCCAGAGTAGAGGCCGGATGCTTCACCTGTAGAGAAAAACCCTAGCAAAGATTAAACTTACTGTAGAAATGGAGAGTGATAAAACATGTGGCTTTGCATTATCCATGTCATGGGAGAAGTTTGCAGCCATCAGGGGGACACGGAGAGCCCAAGAACTTGCAGAGATTTCGAGTGTATTCTCCACATTTCTTAGGGCAGTCTTAAAGACATGGAGTAAGATCCTCAGCTGATGTATATTGTCATCACTCCATTAAGTCCAACAATTTACATTAGCAGAGGATTTGGCCCAGTGAGCCCCTCCATGCTGCTCCTCCTTTTTCCACAGTATAGCTCGCTCAGGAGTCTTACTCCTAATATGTCTCTCTTCCTGGTTGCTCCCTACTGGAGCTGGAGAGAAAAATTGTGCTAAACTTTTTATGAGTGAAAAATGCAGATTCGGTACCAGTGACACTTTTTGTGAATATCTGACACTGGATTTATGACTTATTACAATAATCTATACTCCACTAACAACTCCCATCCCCCAGTTTCCTTCCCTCTCCCTCCCTTCCTTCCCCCCCTCTGACTGGGGGGGGAGGGGTGCTAATGCGCCACTTCATCTTGAATGGTCCCTTGAAATATGTGATCTCCAGACTGATTCTTGCCAGCATATTTATACCTGCCCCTGGATATTTCCATTACATGCATCCGACGAAGTGGGCATTCACCCACAAAAGCTTATGCTCCAATACATCTGTTAGTCTTAAAGGTGCCACAGGACTCTCTGTTGCTTTTTGAAATATGTGTTAACTACTTATGCTAAACAATCTGTATTTAGCTGTGACATTCTTAGTACCTTTCCCAGGCCTGAAAAAGAGCTCTGTGTAAGCTCAAAAGCTTGTCTGTCTCACCAACAGAAGTTGGTTCAATAAAAGGTATTTCCTCACCCCCCTTGTCTCTCTAAAGGCTGAAACTTTTTGATTGACATTTTAGTTCAAACTTTCCTTTCATTGTATTTTAAAAAACAAAAAATATTTTTAAATGCTTGAAATTAAACCAAAACATTTAAGTTTAGGACAAAATGTTTTGGGGTTTTTTCAGCTTTTCAATTCACCAAAACATTTTTAAAAATTGTTTTAGTTCATCCTCAACTATTTTTTTAAAGTATCAGAGGGGTAGTTGTGTTAGTCTGGATCTGTAAAGAGTGACAAAGAGTCCTGTGGCACCTTATAGACTAACAGATGTATTGGAGCATAAGCTTTCATGGGTGAATACTCACTTCGTCAGATGCATGTGACGAAGTGAGTATTCACCCACGAAAGCTTATGCTCCAATACGTCTGTTAGTCTATAAGGTGCCACAGGACTCTTTGTCGATTTTTTAAAAATTACTATTGTTTTTCAGAATTGCAAGTGCACTAAAAAATCCACTTTTGCACAGCTCTATTCACCCCTATCTGCACGTCAACCAATACAAAAAGCCTAAAGTGGGAGCTGATCTTATCAAAGTTATGACGTTCCCAAACTTACAAAAATACACATAGAGAGAGAGGCTAACTCAGGCACTGATAGATACATGTTTCCAAGAAATCTTGTAGGAAACAAAGAGAATGGTTGAAAAAGTGGATGGACCTCTCTGGTTTTATCAAGTACAGTGGAGATCTGTGCGCAAGATTCAGTAGTATGCTATATAAGGGGCAAAATTTCCTCGAGCATTTGGGCCTTGTCTATTTTGAGAAGAGAGAACTGTTTGAAAATGGTAATGGATCACACAAAAGGGTCACTTTCTTCTAACATTGAATAGTCACCAATCCACTGCAAATAGAGGCTCCAACAAATATCGTGTGGGAATTACTTGATTCGGGGAAGAATTTGTCCACCAGAATTCAAATCCAGGTGGTTGCAGCTGTCATTTGAATGCATACTGTGAAATTTTCATATGTGAAAAGAAAAATTAAGTATTTACATCAGATATTTGCTTTTCATATATTTTGGGAAATAATTACATCTGGTAGCTTCTACCTTGCAAGCAACAACTTTATAAAATTTTGGTGACAGTCTAACTGCATTCTCTTGGCATGTTTAGAAATAATATTTTTGACTCAATGTGACAATTTCCTGTGTTTAAATGTATGTGTCTACATGTATGCCATATTTGACATTGGCAAACTTCTGTTTTTTGTTTGCTCACTCTTAAAAATAGCCTCATGCACACACACTTTGGTGCCACATTAATTAAGGCTGATGCTCTTATAAAATGCATTCTATCAAAATATCAGCATTTTACAAAACAGCTGAAGTTGAGAAAAAAGGCTTATGAAGAGTATGCTATAAAAACAGAAACTTTCATTAACGGTGAATATCTAGTAACAACAATCTGCTTTCATTACAACCTCTTAAATTATTTTCCATGTCACTTTCTCCACACACTATTAAAATCAACTACAACTATCTCCAGTTAGATCAAACTCTTTTAATAATATTCTCCCTGCTCACTGAGTGCTGCTGAATGTTTCAAAATATATCCAGCCAAATGTATATACTGTATTAGAAAATGTTCACTGCCAAGTACTACTGTATACCCCAGTTTTCAACTGATTTTAAAGGCTAATTCTCAAATACCTTAATTTCCTAGTATGGTGTTATGATAAAGGCATATGCACTCTGTGGAAAGTTAGGCCTAAAATCTCTATGACAAGATCCCCTGATTTCTGCAGCACACTTGTGTGGTAAACAAAAAAACTATACAGCAGCTCCAGTAATTTAAAAAACTTAGGTTATTGTTGTTGAATGGAATGCAGTTCAGTAATAATGTGGTCAGTACAATATCCCTTGAGTCATTTTGATATTAAATTCCATTTATTTTAGGAGGATCCCTCTTTTGAATGTTTAATATTCTGCAGAATTTTTTATTGACAATGGTAGAAGCTGTAAAGGGAAGCAGGATGTTTTGGCAGCTTGTTATAGGTCATTTGGGACTTTGGGCACTTGAGAAGCATGGGGTGTGGTTTGTGGTTTTGACAACAAGGAAGGAGTTTTTGGCACTGATGGCGATAAGCTTGCATAGGTGTAATTGTGGACATAATCGGATTTCACTGGTGTAAATGAGGATCCAGTTGGCCTTCCGAACCCTTATAACTTGTGATGATACATGACGTGGAAAGAACCTAGCTTAACTCTCAGAATCCAGGATGAGTCTACAGGGCTGACAGTGAGGAGGAAAACACATCTCTTTTCTTGTAAACAGTTCATATTTGCTATGGAAATCACTGAGGGCCAGATTGTCCCTAGCTTTAACTCAGCTATGCAGAGCAGCGGGGGTAGGAAGGATTCTCTTCTGATGCTGCATCAGGAATGGCAGGACTGTGGCTCCAGAGTCAGGATGGAGAGCAGGTGCTTTGCACCAATACTCTCACCCTTTAGCAAGTAGGTGGGGAGAGACAGAAAGCTGGCCAGACACAAGGAGGTGATGGGGGAGAAAGCTGTTCCATGGAAAGGGATAATGTAACTTACTCCCTCCAATAGCATGATAGGAACAGGGGTGGAATTCTCCTGGGGCAATACCTAAGGGCCCAGTCTAACCCTCAAAGCCTGGAACCCAACAACAGAGCCATCCGTTGTATAACACACACAGGTGGTCAGTGTATAACACACTTTAACATACAAAGATGCACATACAGAATGCACTGCATTAAATTACTAGCCTGTATTTTCCATATTGCTCTGGAAAAATGCTCTCCATATTTGATTTTGCACCTTGAACTTTTTTTTTCCAAATGATCTGTCATATTGCTTCAGTTACAAGCCTAAGCAACTAGATCAATTTAATTAGACAGAATCAATCCCAGATACCAATACTAATGCATTATGTAGAGAGAGCAGGGGTGATAACTTTGTTAAAAGTAGAAATGGGATTAGATTTAGGCAAGGTTCAAAATTAAAAAGGTTTTGCAAGCAATTTCAAGGGCAGTTGTCACAAGATTTTTGTCACAAAATAGTAAAAATCTCATCAGATCATCAGCTATAATGGGATTTTAAACATTTTAAGCTGAAATCTTGCAAGAATTATTGTTCTTTCAGGATTTAAATCACATTTAAACTGGAATTGGAATAAAAGTCTCCTGATTTTGGATCCAATTTAAAACCAAAACTGTATCTACATTTTGATATCTAGATTCAAGTCCAAACCATCCCAACACCCGAAGTAGCTGAGATTAGAGAATCTGATTTGGACCATTTCTACTTAAAACAGGCAGATATTAACTCTTACCCAACACCAACATTAGAATTGAGTGAATACTTCCAAACTTTTCTGCTCATATTCATTCTACATTTTAAATAAATTTGCTTTGACTATTCACTTCTATTTTGTGTTTACTTTCTACAAACATTCTAGGAAACAAATTTAGTGGCAGGAATGTTCACGGAAGCAACTACATTTAAATGATTTTTTACAAAAATGAATTTAGTATTTACTTTCTGTGAATATTATCACCAGAATCCTGATTCTAAGAGGCATGGCCAAGATTTTCAAAAGTAACTAAGGATTTTGGGTATCTCAAGTTTTGGATGATCAATTTGAGATACTGGAAAGGGGGTTAGGTTTTCAGAGAACAAGTGCTCAGCACTTTCTGAATCATGAATTTGAAAATTTGGGCCTATGCTCTTCCAATCTGGCAGAAATATATCATATGACTTAGGTGATGAATCACGGAGCAGGAATTTCTATGATCAAATATTGACAATAAACTCCTTGAAAAAGAGGTACAGACCCAGAATTATTCACAGAAATTATCTGGTGAATAGTTCTGAATAATGAACAAATTTGAGAAAGTCTGAATTTGCACTAAGACAATTTGTGAAGAGAAAAATAACATTTGCTGAATAAATTATTAATTGTGAATTATTAACCCAGCTCAAAGGAACATCTACTGTACCATGGTTGACTGCTACCCATACTGAAAACCAACAGCACCCTCTCTTTTTTTGACTGGAAAACATTTACGATGGCATCACAATGTGCTATAAGTGTGTGTGTTTGGGCTGAGGTGGTTGTGACGAATGGTGTGAAAAGCATACTATATTGCTTCTTTGATCAAAAAGTCATTGCTAAAACAGTAGCGTAAACATACACTGGCCAGGCATAGGTGAGAATTCTTTCATAAATCCAGCAGAAGTGAAACCTGTCACTAGTTTCTTTTTATGAGCTTGTTTGATGAGTGTGGCCTGAGGTAACAATTAAAGGGAGGTATTTTATGACATTATTAGTGCAAAGTGTGTTCAAAGGTGAGCCTATTTGTCATGCCTGATTAGCACTGCACATGGAAAAAAAGTATTAAAATGGTAACAAACTAAACTAAATCTGTTTTTTAAAAGATTCAGTGAAATTGATTTGACTTTCACATGTTCCACTGTAGTTCTAGTTTCTTCCAGTTTTTAAACTAGATCTTTCAGAAAATAAAATTCCGTGGTATGGCTTGTCTTTCCCAGTGGTAGAATGATAACCATGTAGCAGTATGGGTGGCTCTTTAAAGTGATTAAGTTTTTCTTCTTTTATAGCTTGATGTATTTTGTCTTCTAATCACTCGGTGTCCCTACCCTTAACTTGTCTCATTCTAAACCATTCAATCAAATTCCTCCTGCTTCTCTAGTTCTGAGAAAAGGAACTTTATATAGAGGGAAAATGTCCCCAGCAATGACATACATTGTGACAATAAGAAATGGTGGGAACATTTTTGACTGAATTTAATTTTGTCAAAGTGTTTTGCAGACGCCTATTGGTTTTGAGAGTTTTCATTGAGTCTTCTGTGGTTACTTCTGTAGAGAGAGATTCAGAACAGAGATTTTAATCCCAGATCAAGCTGAATCAGATACAGCAAGGTCTTAAACCTGGACTCTGCATTTCTCTCTCCCAAATCGACAAGCTGATTTGGAAAGCTCAGGTTTCAATCTCAAAATGGACATTTCAACAGAATTCTGTTTCATAAAAATGTTTGAAAGGTTTTGTTTTCTTTCCAATGTGGCATGAAAGCCAATTTTGAAATGTCAAAAGTTGCTACTAAATTAAATTGTTGTCCTCCGATCAGCTCTACTGACAACGTGCATGTGTTTATGCAGAGAATGTCTCTCTCTTTCATTTCAAATAACTTTATGTAACCCTTTTGCCAGGTGGAGCCAGCAGCAACCAGGGCCAGGTTAAATATGTAGGGGTTCCTTTCCAACAATACAACACAGAACCAGCTCGAACCCCCACCCAGTAAAAAGACACACCACCTCTGGGCGCCTCTGAGTGGCAGTTATCAGGGGGGAGCCGTGTTAGTCTGTATCCACAAAAACAACGAGCAGTCCAGTGGCACCTTAAAGACTAACAGATTTATTTGGGCATAAGCTTGAGAGGCAATAGTTCTCCACTCACAAGCACAGAGCCTGAGTGTAGAAAAGAAACTTTTAATGAGAGAGAAGTCACCCAACAGTAATTAGGGAAAATGCCACAAGCAGGATTCAAAAACATAAAGCTGTGAGCAGGACACCAACCCCAGAGTGCACAGGGCAGAGTCTGTTACCTCATGTCATTGGGTTCTACAATCAAAAGTTCCTTTTCTGTGCCCCCCTCTGCTCCCTCACAGTAGTTGTCTTTGGTCAGTGAGGCCCTTGGGTTCAGAGGTGCATCTGTGTGAGTTCACCTCCCAACTGGGGAATAAGGCACCTGGCTTTCTCCACCATCTGAGCACTAGCGCTGGCTGGCTGCCCCACCAGCAGCTGCTCCTCTCCGCTGGCCGCCCCACCCGCCACTGCTCCTCGCCTCCTGGCTGCTCCGCCAGCCTACTGCTCACCACTTTCACCAGCTGCTCCCGCTGGCTGCCTGTCAGTCACCTTCCGCTGCCACCTGTCTCTGTTGTGATCTCTATAGGTCAGTCTCTTAGGGTTTGTCTACACTGGCACTTTACAGCACTGCACCTTTCTCACTCAGAGGTGTGAAAAAACACCCGCCTGAGCACTGCAAGTTTCAGGGCTGTAAAGTGGCAGTGTAGTCAGTGCTACTCCCCTCGTGGAGGTGGGTTTTTTTATAGCACTGGGAGAGCTCTCGCCCACCGCTAGTGCTGTGACTACACAGCCGGCAGTGCTTTAACATAGCTAGTGATTGCATATTCTTAGTGATTTTTAGCTCTCAGCAGGCTGGGCAGAAACACTGCCTTATCATAAGCAATTTCAGCTCTTATTGAGTACTTAAAATAACAAAAGGTTTCTAATAAAGCCTATTTAGCTCTACTTGAAACAGTGGGGAGGAACATGTTAAACCAGACCAAGGCTCCTGAGGGAGAGTCCCCACTTCTTAGCTAGAACACTTGTCCTCACCTCTCTTACTTTCATAGGAGTCTGGTATTCGAGCCCCTGCCTTAGCAAGTTCCTTTCAACAGAGGGTGACCCCTCAATTAGGACAGGCTCTGCACAGCTCTGCTCCTCTTTACTCATGCAGTAAAGATAACAACATTTCACTACCCCTGCATTCAGTACTGAAGTGATTTGTAACCCAACACCAGCCAAAGTTGATTACTTTTGAGCAACACAACTCTTGTCTGCTGGATACCTCTGTAGAGTAGGTGTGTTCATATAAATACAGTTTGCTCCTGAAGTCTCTCCCCATCAGGGAGAGAACTCATTCAGACCCTGCTTACATCTATGTTATACAGAGGTTGCCTTTAGAAGGCAACATTTTCTTACAGTTACCACACAGTAGTATCCGAGATTAACACCGAGCCTTTAAAAGGAAGAAGCAATTCCGTACCCCACCTCCCCAGAGTAAGGAGGGGCAAATTGTATTTTTCTGCTATTTGTGGCTCTGTGCTTGGGCTTGAATGGCAGGAGCCAGCATATACCCTGTATAAATTTTCCCAGAAATGCTATGGTATCCTTTAAACTGTCTGTTTCCCCACATGTAGCAAGTATGTAAAGTGTTAAGGGTCAAATTCTCTTGTGAATGTTAAATTTTAATTTACTACACAAATAGTCTCATAAAAGTGAATGAGATTACTTGTGCAGTAAGCTGCTACCTAACATCAGTAAAGGTATCAGAATCTGGGCCAAAATTAGAGATAGTAGTTGTGTACTTAACTAACTAATGCTATTGTGAGGGTTAATTAGTTAATGCTCTTACAACTCTCTGAAGATTTGAAAAACTGTATTAATTATTATTAATATAAAATTTGAAATGTCTGCCATTACACTACATTCACAGCGCAAGTCTTTTCATGAATATTGTAAGCAGTAGTTATGGACTGAAAAGACACTGGCTCTGATCCCCAACTGAGGCCACATTCAGCAAGCTACTTAAGGACACACTTCACTTTAAGCATATGTATAACCTCATGATTTAAATGGTGCTACGCAAATCTTAAAGTTCCACATGACCTTAAGTACCCAGCTGAGTTGGGGCTCTGGTATAAATCAGTATAGCTCCACTGAAGTCAACAGAACTTTGCTGAAATCCAGTAAATGCAAACGACAGGTCAAAGAGAACAAGAAATTTCATGTTTTGACAATTAGCAGTTAAGTATTTGTTTTAAAATGCATAACAGTACATGAGATTAATTAATTTAAGCAGTTGGCAGTGTTCTCCTTTGAGGCACTTTTTTCAGGGCTGAGTCATCTAAGTCATCACTACGTTTTGGATTATCTTTTTTCACTTTGGCTGAAGATCTAGTCTCCATTTAAGAAATAACCCCATTCACACCTCCTCTAATTTCCCTCCTTTATCCCACCTCATCTCTCTTCCTTATCTCACTTTTCCTCCCTATATATACCATATATACTCATTCATAAGCCGAATATTTTTGGTAAAAAAATGACGCATCAAAGAGCAGGGGTTGGCTTATAAATGGGTCTACACCAAAATTTGATGATTTTAAACTCTATGGAATCATTGATTTGAATATCTAATACATTGTCGTTTTGTTTACCTGGAGCATCTGCAGGCACAGAGCCCCTCAGCTCCCAGTATCTGTGGTTTGCTGTTCCCAGCCAATGGGAGCTGCGGGAAGTGGGAAAGTAAACTGCGGACACTGGGAGTTGAGGGGCTCCGTCCCTGTGAACGCTCTAGGTAAACAAAACGTCCAGGCCCACTAGCGGCTTACCCTAATGGGCCAGGAGCCAAAGTTTGCCAACCCCTGAAATATAGGGTCAGCTTATGAAAGGGTCATACAGTTTTTGCTATTTTTACCTAACCATCTTGGGGGGGTCAGTTTATAAACAAATGGGCTAATGAACGAGTATATACGGTACATCTATCTTAATATTTGTGTAATACTTATTCTATCTGAGTACCTTTCAAATAATAACAGCACTCTCACACGCACACTTTCTCACCCCCCTCCTCTTCCCTCCTTTTCAGTCTGTGGGAAAAACAGATTGATTAGTGTATAGATTTTCCTTTGCTGGACTATGTTTGCCAATGTGAGTGACTGAGTGAATGTGCTGTGTGTCTAGGCGTATATAAAGAACTTATATGAGGAAAAGCTAAGTCAGGGAAATGAGTTTTGCATTTAGTCCTGAACATGTGAGGTCTGGGCTTATTTTTATTCCATGTAGGAGTGAGTTCCATAATTCAGTCCCAGCTGCTGGGAAAGTTCACTCCCTCACACTCCTGTTGGTCAACAGTTTCATTGTTCCACTGGAATGTAATTCTCTTGGGAGGTCATGGCCGAGGCTGGAGTCATGCTGTCTAAACAAGGCTTTTCTCCACACGTTCAACAGCAATATAGTCTGGTTAATATACTAACATTCTTGGTTTGGAATCAGAGTTTTCCTTCTCCTAAAGGGGCTGCCTGCCATGGCTGGCAAGCCCCACCTTCCCAATAGACAGGTGACGTGACCTGCCCAGCAGGCCCCTATCAGAGCCAGGAATAGAATCCAAGTCTCCATCTTGCACCATCTCCCCTGGACCACACTGCCTCCCACAAATGTTACACATTAACGAAGTGCATTTCATTGACAGATGATGCATGTAATTTATCAAATTAAAGTAATAAGTAGTGAAATTGAAAGGGACAATGGGGCCATGCCCAACTACTCCCATGTAGGCTATTTTAACATGTAAAGGAGCAGCCAAATATACAAAGAATGTGCAGATATATAAAACTAAGGATTGGCCTACACATCTGAGATAGTTGGTGGCTAGCAGGCTCACTCTGTCCTCTGAATTCTTTTGCACTGTCCCATTGAGAAATGTCAAAATTGCTCTGTAGAATCTCCTGAGCATATTAGATTCAGGCAATCAGGAGACCTGAAGAAACTGTATGTGATGAAGCCCAATTATTTCACCTTGAAACTCAATAACGCACCACAAAAAAGTTACATAGACAGCAGGAAGAGGAAGTTACTTTTTCTTACATAAAGTTTGCCTGGTTTGAGCTTCAGAATATTTCTGCCTATTTTTTCAAGTGTTTTCAGTTTTTTCAGGGCAGGGTTCTATTACATATTAGTAAAAAAAGTATCTAGAATGGGGACACTAGATGGAGAGGGCTCTGAGTTACTATGGAGAATTCTTTCCCAGGTGTCTGGCTGGTGGGTCTTGCCCACATGCTCAGGGTCTAATTAATCTCCATACTTGGGGTCTGGAAGGAATTTTCCCCCGGGTCACATTGGCAGAGACTCTGGGGGGGGGGGGTTCTCCTTCCTCTGCAGCATGAGACATGGCTCACTTGCAGGTTTTAACTAATGTAAATGGTGAATTCTCTGTAACTTGAAGTCTTTAAATCATGATTTTAGAACTTCAGTAACTCAACCAGAGGTTAAGGGTCTATTACAGAAGTGGGTGGGTGATGTTCTGTGGCCTGCAATGTGCAGGAGGTCAGACTAGATGATTGTAGGAATGTGTTGCTCCCTAATCACAAGCCCAGGAGAACGGCAAACTGTTCCCTTGGTAACGAGGCAGGAGTGACCTTGTTCTAGTGTCTGTGTTTGGAAAACTTATTGGCAACCTGACATCACCCTTGCAGCTGGTGTTCACGCGCTCAAGAGATGGGTTTCTTATCTTATGTAATTGACTACTGCATGTCCTCTTCATGCGCGAGATTTGTACCAATGAGAAGTATTGTAAACAAAGCAAGTAATATAATAAAAGGCCCAGGAAAAGTTTTCCGGGGAGGCTTTTTGCAGGAGGCTTGTAAAGCTCTCTGGCTACCAACAAACCTGGTGTTCTGTTTCCTTTCCTGCGTCGTCACCACAGCTGGTGACCCCGACGTGATAACCCCCTGCTCACCGGCTGGATATGCCGAGCGCGCCCGTGGCTGTTTGCCGCCCCTTATTCGTGGGTATGGGGGGGGAACTTTCCAGTGCCCAGAAGGAGCACGCAAGAGAGTTACAAAAGATTACACGGCAGCGATCATGCATCGTTGTCTTGGTCGCTCATATTGAGGACCCCCTAAGGGAAATAGACCGCCGGTGCCCCTGGTACCCGGACTGCGGCTTGTTACGGCTTCTTGACTGGAAAACAGGTTGGAAACTTTAAGGGCATAGTGGAAGGAAAGGAGTAAGTAATTATAAGCATGGGGATTTCAAATCCCCAGGATAATAATTGGAATGGTAAAATGTGTATGAGACAGAGTTTTTGTACCAAGGTGCAAAGCTCTCCTTTATTCTGCAGAATAAAGCAACTCCTCCTTATCCCTGTCTGGCTGATATTGGCTCTCAGCCAGGTGGACCCGATATTTCGGTAACAGTTTCTGGTGACTCCGCTGGGACTCTCCTGGCTCGGACATTGGACTCCGGACGGCTGCGGCGAACTGGGAACGGCGCCAATGGGGTGTTTTGCCCCTTTTCT
Source organism: Terrapene triunguis (assembly GCF_002925995.2). Lineage (NCBI taxonomy): Eukaryota > Metazoa > Chordata > Testudines > Emydidae > Terrapene > Terrapene triunguis. Next base: position 2,911,739 of record NW_020664964.1, on the reverse strand, counting down.
CTGCCTCACCGCAGCCCCTGGGGTTCGTGCTCCGATAGGGTGAATCCTAATAGGATAAGGAGATACTATCTGGTTCTGGTTTGGTTTGGTTTTGGTTAACCGGTTAATGAATTTCTGTCTTATACATTGGGCGTTAGGTGTGTGAACGGAACTGAGCCTCTCATTCGTAATTCCTCAGAGTGGAAGCCATCGCGTGCGATGAAGCTCTGAGGTCGAATTGGGATCCTTCTGTCCCGTCCCCTGTAACGGTCAGTATTAGTAAAAATTCCTGTAATAAGATTCTATTAGGCCATAATTCCCTCTGTTCTCTGTGTAATTCTCTGTTAGAGTGTCAGCAGGCAGATGGGTGGGTCTCTGGTAAAACCCTCTAAGGATAGCCCTTTGAATATATATGTTAAGTAAATGGCCTTTACCCGGTGTTCAAAAAAGAAATAGTTACACCTTGTGTAGAAATTGATGTGGCTAGTGTTGTGGAAATTGAATTGTGGAGAACATGTGCAGTATATATTGTAGTAGAGGTATAAGAAATGCAAACCTACCAATATAGGTTGTGTTGTCTTGTTCAGATCACTGTGTGTTTGAAAGCAGGAGTTAGAAGTAAAAGGCAATCAAAAGACTGGGAAAGTTAATTGTGACCCTTTTTAAAGTAAAAATCTTTAAGCTGTGGATAGCTTTGGATCTGGAAGCAAGCCAGAAAGCATCTGTATTAATGCAATTTTCTAACTAATAAGGTAGAAGCCACTGAAACCTGGGCTGCCTATGAAACAAATACATGGAAATATGGGGTAATTCCTCTGTTTTGCCTGAAATCAACAAGAGTATGTGTATATAAAGGAAATATTTTAAGCAATGACTGACTGCCCAGAAGGGGTAGACCTCTGTCTTTTTGTCTTTCAGATCATCAGAGAAAACGGATGCCAGCTAAATAGCATTTAATGTACCATGCATTTACTGGTACAATAGGAATTATTTTTGTGTTCTTTGTCCTGTCTTGTGGTGTTTGTCTTGTGGCCAGAATTGTTGAATTTAATATTTTCATAGGACAGTCTAGCTCAAATTTAAATAGAAGGGTTAAATCAAAAAGCAGATACTTGTTTTATTCAACTTGGAATACAAAGTGTTTGGATAAATCAGGAAAATGTGATATACTAAGGTCTAATACATTTGCTTAAGTAAGAAAAAGAAACTTCATTGGCCAGATTTTTTAATTGAAAACTTGTTGTTAAAAATTGCATACCAACAGTCTCTGGAAGCAAGGACAGGGAAAGTTAACCCACTCCCCATATTGCCCATGGGATCCTTCTGGCTACCTCAGATTTCTAGCCAGAGGGCTGGGGAGGGAGGAAAGTTATTAGACACCAGAGGTTGTACCGAGTGAACTCCTCAAAAGTGGGTGTGCTTGTCCCGGTTTGTTGCTCCAAAGCTCTGTAATAAAGTTATTTTACTGGAAGAGTGTACATGGCATACATTAAATAATAAGACTAATGTACTGTATAATGGCAATGTGTATGTGTTCATTGTTGGGAAAAGGTGTATGAGTAAAGAGTGAAAGTTTCCTTTGTAGGTTAAAAGAAGCCGAGAAAGGAAGAAGAGAAAAAAGCATGGAATGAGTTAACTGAGGAAAAGATAGCTAGCAAGCTCAGTCCAAAGATAAGACCTGGCTGACAGCCACGAAAAGGGGGGGCCTGAATGTGCCCAAGCAACTGAGATCTGCAAAACACTGCCAGGCACTAATGAAATGTGTTAGGTTTCTTTTCTCACAGATAAAAGAAGTGCTCCCCAAAGACCCTAGCAGCCCTGCCATTTATTGAAACAAGGAAACTGAGTCTATGTAAAGTCCATCAACGAAAGACTGCTTTTGGCTCCACACTGGAAAGGCCCTTTCCAAGTCCTGTTAACCACCAACACTGCTGTGAAGTGCCAGGGACTGCCCACCTGGACCCATGCTTCTCACTGCAAAAAGACCCCTCCACCTCGGGAGGACTTTCCAGCTGCTGATCAGCCTATTTCTCCTGCTAGCTCTGCTGTGCCTCCTGGACAGCAGGGAAAGTGGACAAGGTGAAGTGCTAGTAACCTCTCCCTTGTCCACTGACAGACCTACTGTTGCTTTGAATTTTTCTAGAAGACACAAAACCATTACAGGGGGATGTGCTAGTAACCTCTCCCCTATATGATGCTAAACCACACTGTTTCAGGAAAAGAGAAGAAGGAACACTTGCTTAGTTGAAACCACAAAGTCCAGGAATTCCTGACTACAAAAGACATTAAGAACTGACCCTGGTGAAGAAGCAAAGAATTATACCCTGGCAGAAAGAAACTTGTGGGACCCATTCTTGGGAACGTGGTATTGATTGGATTCTGGGGTTTATTCTACAGGCTGCTCCCTGTGTTTTGGATAAGTCCTTCAGCATGTATTGCCCTCCCTAATTGGATTTTAAATGATAAGTACCAAAGGCACCTTGTTGCCATTGCCCCTGCCATTTCAATCATTACACTATTACCCCTGTAACACATCTAAATACAGACAATGACCCAGAAGTTGCTGACAGAGATGGTATTGAATATCACTGAGGCTGGGAAGGCATTGCAGTGGGATCTAGCATGTTCAGGCTTGGCCCACTGCCCTTACAGACACATCAGGAGTACCATCTGATCTGTGGCCATGGAGACATACTTGAAGACTTTTTGGATGGAAGTGCAGACGTTCTTAGTGCTCCTTCCAAGCATATGGACCGGTTGAGGGGGTGTGGGCTCCCACATACCGAATCCTGCCGGGCCCATGGGGAGGATGCATGTGGGATTGGGTAATTCACCAAGACATCTGGGAAATTAGACCTCCTGGTATGCCCAATCGATTTTTAGTCAGTGCTCCTGGGATTACACCTGACAGGACACTTACTTTTTCAAGCTAATGATAGCTGTGTGTATGTTAATGACACCACATTACAAGACATTTGGATCCACCTGGCAGAAGTATTAAATCAATCTGATTTCTGCCTGGCCGTTGCCCCGGACATGCAAGGTCTGTTAAGTACCTGCCTTGTTCCTGTCTGCAAACCACCCAGCAACATCTGGGGTGTGAGACAGTGAAAGAAATGTGTTGTTTTAAACTTACTGATAATAGTAACCACATGCAATAGCAAATTGAGATGTTGAAATGTTATGCTTAAGCTATCCGCCAGGTATACATTTTTCCTCCTTGGTGGGATTATATCTAGTTATAGCCACCCTTAGAGTGGATAAAGACCCTTTTATAGTATGGGGTCCTAGTTTTGATTTTTGGCGTTTTACTTTGCTGCTTTGTTTAATGCTTACCCAATCTAGTGGCATTGTGTATGCTACCCTGCGAAGGTGCTTTGTCTAAACACCGCATATAAAATAAAATAGGGGGGGATGTAGGAATGTGTTGCTCCCTAATCACAAGCCCAGGAGAACGGCAAACTGTTCCCTTGGCAACGAGGCAGGAGTGACCTTGTTCTAGTGTCTGTGTTTGGAAAACTTATTGGCAACCTGACATCACCCTTGCAGCTGGTGTTCACGCGCTCAAGAGATGGGTTTCTTATCTTATGTAATTGACTACTGCATGTCCTCTTCATGCGCGAGATTTGTACCAATGAGAAGTGTTGTAAACAAAGCAAGTAATATAATAAAAGGCCCAGGAAAAGATTTCCGGGGAGGCTTTTTGCAGGAGGCTTGTAAAGCTCTCTGGCTACCAACAAACCTGGTGTTCTGTTTCCTTTCCTGCGTCGCCACCACAGATGATAATGACAGTCCTTGCTGACCTTAAAGTCGATTAGACTAGGAGAATACTTTTGAAATATTCTGTTTACTTTGTTAAACAATGCTAGTTTAGATCTAGCACAATTATCTAACTCATTGTTCCTCAAAACGTTCTCTCTACTTTCTGTGGTTGAAGTTTAAATTTCCTAGTCTCCATTAATCAGGACATTTTTGCATGGAAAAACTAACTAATCTACTAAATAAAAACCGTCCTCACCATTTGTTTATTTCTTAGAATCTAATAAGAAAGGTACTCACCAACTTAGGGCCATTGACTTCAATGGAAGTGGGAACAGGCCTTTAATGTCCTTTATGCCATACCGATAATCAGGGATCCTAGTTTTTCGTGATAAAAAAAACCCTCAAATTCTCCACTAAAAAAAAACCATAAAAAACTGTATTTTTCTGCAATTAAAATGAAATGCTAAACTTTAGTTTCCCTAATCACAATATATATAGGTATCAGTTGAACTAGAATGACTACAAGTCTTGTTTTGGCTGGGACAGTCCCCTTTTTAAGCCCTGTCCCGGACGTCACAACTTTTTTGGTAAAGCTGGTCATTTGTCCAGTTTACTCTTGCCAACTGATCATCTGGGACAAATGGGACAAATGCCCAGTTTTGCAAAAAAAAGTGGGTGATGTGCCCTTAGATGGGTGCAAAGGAACGTTCGGGGAGGCAAGGATCCCTGCTGACAATTAAGAACCAAAATATCAGAGGGGTAGCCGTGTTAGTCTGAATCTGTAGAAAGCAACAGAGGGTCCTGTGGCACCTTTAAGACTAACAGAAGTATTGGGAGCATAAGCTTTCGTGGGTAAGAACCTCACTTCTTCAGATGCAAGTAATGGAAATCTCCAGAGGCAGGTATAAATCAGTGTGGAGATAACGAGGTTAGTTCAATCAGGGAGGGTGAGGTGCTCTGCTAGCAGTAGAGGTGTGAACACCAAGGGAGGAGAAACTGCTTCTGTAGTTGGATAGCCATTCACAGTCTTTGTTTAATCCTGATCTGATGGTGTCAAATTTGCAAATGAACTGGAGCTCAGCAGTTTCTCTTTGGAGTCTGGTCCTGAAGTTTTTTTGCTGTAAGATGGCTACCTTTACATCTGCTATTGTGTGGCCAGGGAGGTTGAAGTGTTCTCCTACAGGTTTTTGTATATTGCCATTCCTGATATCTGACTTGTGTCCATTTATCCTCTTGTGTAGTGACTGTCCAGTTTGGTCAATGTACATAGCAGAGGGGCATTGTTGGCACATGATGGCATATATAACATTGGTGGACGTGCAGGTGAATGAGCCGGTGATGTTGTAGCTGATCTGGTTAGGTCCTGTGATAGTGCTGCTGGTGTAGATATGTGGGCAGAGTTGGCATCGAGGTTTGTTGCATGGGTTGGTTCCTGAGTTAGAGTTGTTATGGTGGGGTGAGTGGTTGCTGGTGAGAATATGCTTAAGGTTGGCGGGTTGTCTGTGGGCGAGGACTGGCCTGCCTCCCAAGGTCTGTGAAAGTGAGGGATCATTGTCCAGGATGGGTTGTAGATCACTGATGATGCGTTGGAGAGGTTTAAGCTGAGGGCTGTAGGTGATGGCCAGTGGAGTTCTGTTGGTTTCTTTTTTGGGCTTGTCTTGTAGCAGGAGGCTTCTGGGTATACGTCTGGCTCTGTTGATTTGTTCCTTTATTTCCTTGTGTGGGTATCGTAGTTTAGAGAATGCTTGGTGAAGATCTTGTAGGTGTTGGTCTCTGTCTAAGGGGTTAGAGCAGATGCGGTTGTACCTCAGTGCTTGGCTGTAGACGATGGATCGTGTGGTGTGTCCGGGGTGGAAGCTGGAGGCATGAAGGTAGGCATAGCGGTCGGTGGGTTTTCGGTATAGGGTGGTGTTAACATGGCCATTGCTTATTTGTACTGTGGTGTCCAGGAAGTGGACCTCCCGTGTAGATTGGTCCAGGCTGAGGTTGATGGTGGGGTGGAAGCTGTTGAAATCATGGTGGAATTCTTCCAGGGTCTCCTTCCCATGGGTCCAGATGATGAAGATGTCATCAATGTAGCGTAGGTAGAGAAGGGGTGTGAGTGGACGAGAGCTGAGGAAGCGTTGTTCCAGGTCAGCCATAAAGATGTTGGCATATTGTGGGGCCATGCGGGTGCCCATAGCGGTGCCACTGGTCTGGAGGTATATATTGTCACCAAATTTGAAATAATTGTGCGTGAGGATAAAGTCACAGAGCTCAGCAATAAGTTGTGCTGTGTCATCATCAGGGATACTGTTCCTGACAGCTTGTATTCCATCTGTGTGTGGGATGTTTGTGTAGAGAGCCTCTACATCCATGGTGGCTAGGATGGTGTTTTCTGGGAGGTCACCAATGCATTGTAGTTTTCTCAGGAAATCTGTGGTGTCACGGAGATAGCTGGGAGTGCTGGTGGCGTAGGGTCTGAGTAGGGAGTCCACATATCCAGACAGTCCTTCAGTGAGAGTGCCAATGCCCGAGATGATGGGGCGTCCAGGATTTCCAGGTTTGTGGATCTTAGGTAGTAGATAGAATAACCCCGGTCGGGGCTCTAAGCGTATGTTGATTTGTTCCTGTGTTAGTGTAGGGAGTGTCCTCAGCAGATGGTGCAGTTTCTTAGTGTATTCCTCAGTGGGATCTGAGGAAAGTGGCCTGTAGAATTTGGTATTGGAGAGTTGTCTGGCACAGCACAACTTGTTGCTGAGCTCTGTGACTTTATCCTCACGCACAACTATTTCAAATTTGGTGACAATATATACCTCCAGACCAGTGGCACCGCCATGGGCACCCGCATGGCCCCACAATATGCCAACATTTTTATGGCTGACCTGGAATAACACTTCCTCAGCTCTCGTCCACTCACGCCCCTCCTCTACCTACACTACATTGACGACACCTTCATCATCTGGACCCATGGGAAGGAGACTCTGGAAGAATTCCACCATGATTTCAACAGCTTCCACCCCACCATCAACCTCAGCCTGGACCAATCTACACGGGAGGTCCACTTCCTGGACACCACAGTACAAATAAGCAATGGCCATGTTAACACCACCCTATACCGAAAACCCACCGACCGCTATGCCTACCTTCATGCCTCCAGCTTCCACCCCGGACACACCACACGATCCATCGTCTACAGCCAAGCACTGAGGTACAACCGCATCTGCTCTAACCCCTTAGACAGAGACCAACACCTACAAGATCTTCACCAAGCATTCTCTAAACTACGATACCCACACAAGGAAATAAAGGAACAAATCAACAGAGCCAGACGTATACCCAGAAGCCTCCTGCTACAAGACAAGCCCAAAAAAGAAACCAACAGAACTCCACTGGCCATCACCTACAGCCCTCAGCTTAAACCTCTCCAACGCATCATCAGTGATCTACAACCCATCCTGGACAATGATCCCTCACTTTCACAGACCTTGGGAGGCAGGCCAGTCCTCGCCCACAGACAACCCGCCAACCTTAAGCATATTCTCACCAGCAACCACTCACCCCACCATAACAACTCTAACTCAGGAACCAACCCATGCAACAAACCTCGATGCCAACTCTGCCCACATATCTACACCAGCAGCACTATCACAGGACCTAACCAGATCAGCTACAACATCACCTGCTCATTCACCTGCACGTCCACCAATGTTATATATGCCATCATGTGCCAACAATGCCCCTCTGCTATGTACATTGACCAAACTGGACAGTCACTACACAAGAGGATAAATGGACACAAGTCAGATATCAGGAATGGCAATATACAAAAACCTGTAGGAGAACACTTTAACCTCCCTGGCCACACAATAGCAGATGTTAAGGTAGCCATCCTACAGCAAAAAAACTTCAGGACCAGACTCCAAAGAGAAACTGCTGAGCTCCAGTTCATTTGCAAATTTGACACCATCAGATCAGGATTAAACAAAGACTGTGAATGGCTATCCAACTACAGAAGCAGTTTCTCCTCCCTTGGTGTTCACACCTCTACTGCTAGCAAAGCACCTCACCCTCCCTGATTGAACTAACCTCGTTATCTCCACACTGATTTATACCTGCCTCTGGAGATTTCCATTACTTGCATCTGAAGAAGTGAGGTTCTTACCCACGAAAGCTTATGCTCCCAATACTTCTGTTAGTCTTAAAGGTGCCACAGGACCCTCTGTTAAGAACCAAAATGTTACTTTCACCTTAGTTTTGATTACTGTGTAGCAGTTAGCAGTAGTCAATATATGTATCAGTCCTGTATAAATGTAATCCATATCTAAGTGCTCGTTACACTAACACTGTGTTACTTCAATCATTATACTGACTGTTATATATCCATGACTACCAAAAATAAAATATTTTTTAAAAGGAAATCTTATAGTGAAAAAAATGAAAGATGTTCATAATCGTAGTTAATATGATTAGGAACCATGTGTTATCAGATGTTCAAAGATGCAACCTATTAGTCAGAATGTCATCAACAATATTTTGGTGCAAGTCAGTAAAAATAAACAGTCATTACAGAAAGGGCATTTGATTGCTTTCAGTCTTTTACACTTCACTGCAAAGGATTCTAATTCTAAAGAGAAAAATGCAGCTCCCACCTGTAACTATGCTACTTTGTTATTACACAATTGCTAAATATTTCAGCTTCATACAAACATATTTTTAAATAAGTCAAGTATTTTAAAAGCCAAGTAGGCAGTTATAACAGACTCATCATTTGGTCATTCAAAGATGAGTTTGTGTTTAAATAAATAATGGTGAATGCAGAACACTGAAACACTCATTTAACCTGTGAATTAAAAGGTTATTTTTGTAGCTGTGATCTGTCTACCAGTGCAGCAGATGATTTATGGTTTCCAGGAGAGCTTCATCATCATTGTTCTCACCTTTATTTCCATCATAGTTAATTAAAGGGAAGGTCATTGTCACCTTATGTTTTAAACCTTCTTAACATAATATATCACCCTGAGTACACTTTAACAAGGGGACTTGTGAAGGGATGATGTTATGGGGGGAAAAACTTTACAGCATAATCCATCCTGTTAACAATTACACCTTGCCTTTACCCATAATGAAAGTTAATAAGCAGATGGAATGAAAGCTATATCTTGATATTCATTCAAATCTTGATTAATTGTATGTGTGATGTAATGGAATAAACAGATATTGAGATACCATGCTTTTCACAATTTCAGGCACAGGTGTCCAGAAGAAATCTCTATTTTAAGGGTCAATCTTTCCTTTAATTTTCATATACAGTGTGCCAGGAAAAAAATCAAGCAACAAAACAAAATGCATGTTTTATTGTAGCAGTAAAAATAAGCTCTCTTTAATTTGAAAGATTGGTCAGACTGATTACAAAATGATGAGATATTATAAAAATTGCCATTTCTGGTTCTCATTAACAGTAGCTGCCAAGAGATTTTAAATCCCAGGTAAAACAGAAATCTCACACATGGGTATAATTATGAATTTAACACAGCCATTCTGTCTAAAATATATACAGATCTATGTTATAATGACAATAAATTATGCTTAAATATTCCCTTTCTTCTCAGAAGATCTCAAGGAATGTTATACAATTAAACCACTGTGCAAACTATGGGCCAAATCTTGGGCCCAGCAGCTGCCATAGAATGGAGCCCCCAGTAGCTCTTTGCTATAGCACTACCAAGATCTTTAGTCACAGATTTATTCTGGAAATCATGAGCAACTGCATGGCTTCCCATCCTTACTAGCAAATGATCCTTATTTTATTATTATATATTGTTTGTATTGACTAGGGACCCAATCACAGATTAGTGCCCCACTGTGTAAGGCAATGTACAAAAACGTAACAAAAAGGTAGTTCCCACTTTGAAGAGCTTACCCTTGCTCTGTCCTCCTCAATTGCTAAGTATGTCATTTGAATCCAAAGGATTGAAGTCAGTGTCAGTAGTGCCTTCCTGACATCCTATTGCTTTCTTCCTTGTCAACTGATATTTGAGGAGACTGAATGGGCCAAAAATTCCCAAACAATCTCCCTGATGATAGCTACAAAATAGAAACCCGGGATGTGAGACATTGTTCTTCAGGAGGGCTGGTGTGGACCTTTTGTTTCCCTAGGCCTCCTCTACCAAGTGATGTGTTGAAAGGGGACACTCTAAAGGGGGCACACTCTGATACTATGCCCCATATTCTTCATAGAGATATTGTTATGTTACGAATATGGCATAACTAAGATGCATTTCATGCAAGATGGGTCATGTGAGGTATCATTGGAAAGGTTATGATATACTGACCCTGATTATCATATTGTATGCATGTGTCATTTTTGTATCTGAATTTAGGAATATTGACTATGTAACAATTACAAGTGGGTTTACACCTGGGGAATGCCCACCAGACAGAATGCAATCAACCTGGATGGGCCATTAGGGAGAACAATAGGACTTTGAAGATGCTAATCTCTCACCTTCCTGGGAAGCTTCCTGGGTTGCTGCAAACAACCTTTGACTCATGACTGCTTTGATACTGCAGGTCATGCGATCATGTCACCTGGTAATGGACTCCATCTTGGACTACTAGTATTTCTCCACTAATAGGGGATGGGGAATCAAACTGGGAAACAAAGGATTCCTGCCATAGGTAAATCCTATTTAAGGCAGGGAAATGAGTTAATCTTTGTTCTTTCTTCACTGAATCCCCACCTAGGATGCCTGCTGGAAACATCTAAGAAACAAAGACAAAAAGTGGGGGAGGGGGGAAGAAGAGCTGAGCCCAGGCTGGAAAAAGTGTCTGGCCTGTGAAAGAAACGCCTAAAACAACAATTAGGGTGAGAAATTACTACTTGTAACCAGTTTATTTAATGTATTGAGTGTAGTTTGCGTGTTTATTTTATTTGCTGGGTAATCTGCTTTGATCTGTTTGCTATCCCTTATAATCACTTAAAAGCTACCTTTTGTAGTTAATAAACATATTTTTGTTTTCCTCTAAACCCAGTTTGTGGAGTTCATAACTGGCGGGGGAGGGGGGGGCAAAAAGCTGTGCATATCTTCCTCCACATTGAGGGAGGAGGTGAATTTCAATTAACTTACGCTGTATAGTTCTCTATGCAGCACAAGATGATACAATTTTGAGTTTACACTGCAGAGGGGGTGTGCACTTGCGTGCTGGGCAATTCCCTAGCTGAGTCTTCTCATTCACAGCTGATCTCACTGTCTGTGTGCTTCTGCAGCTGGGTGTGTCCCTAACTGTGTGTGTGCTGGTGGAGGCTTGAGGGCCTCGCTCAGCAGGACAGTGTAAGGGAGCCCAGGCTGGTGGAAGAGGTGGGCTCAGTGGTACCCCAGTACATCAGGTGACAACCCAGGGAAGGGGGGTAACCCATCACACACTCCACCCCCCTGACTGATGGGGCAAGTAGCCAGGCCAGGCTGGACTAGAACCATACTGCTGCAGCAGGTCTAGTTCATGGCTGCCTCTGCTGTTCCCAGGGATTCAGGGTGCACCATTAAAAGGGTAGATTCCCCTCAAAGCTATCCTAGCTGGAGGTACTATAGGTCAGAGAGACTTTGGTACAGTGGTCAAAGCTCTGGCTGCTGCCTCAGTGGTGTGGGAAGATTGTCCTGAAGGCACAGTCCCACTGACCCCCAGCAATATCCAAGCTGCTAATTGTTGAGGGAGAGCTGCTTCTAAATAGTAAGTATCCTAAGCAGCCATTTATGTAGCTTGTTCCAAACACCAGCTCTGCTCATGAAATCAAAGAACCCACCCTCCCTAGACAATATAACAACTATATACCAAGTCCTGCTTCTTCCCAAATTGGAGCAGCAGTCCTAGGGCTGCAGCAATTCCAGCCCCACAGATGGAGCATGGCCCCATGGTTCAGGGAGCAGTTGATATCTACCTCATGCCATGCTGAGCAACTTGTGGATTCAGAGGATACATACATTGGTTTATACTCTAATGCCACAACAGTACTAGCTACACTTTATGAAATAGTGTTTTTTAACATGTGTAACCCTTCTGCCAGCTGTTGTCACCAGCAAAAAGAGCTGGGTTCAATTTCCTAGGGGTTTCATTTAAAGATTAAATAACACTAGTTTGAGCCCACACCCAAAAAGATGAGAAATTATACATTCCACCCCACATACCTACAATGAGAAATGCTTCCCCATTCACAAGCCGTGAGTCTAGGGCTTTAAAACTAAGATAATTTATTAGGAAGAGGAGTGAGGGGAAAACAGAATAAACGTGAGAAAACCAGCAATTAATAAGGTAATACTCACACCCCTGGTGCCTTAACAGTAGTTCCTGGGCTGCATTTAATCCAGCTGAGGTAATTCACCCTTGGTTGCTGAGTAGGGAGGCCTGCACCCATAGTCACATAAGTAGTCTGCTACTTTCTCTGCAGCTTCAGTCCAAACTACCTCATTCCCCTCTCTCTCTCATCTCTTTTTAGCCATACCCAACTATGACTGGCTGCAGAAGGGTCAGGGTGACTCCAGGAACATTTGGTGTCAAGCTTCATTTCCCAACAAGGTCAATAGAATTTTATGACCCCCCCAATCCCAAAACTTAGCTGTATGTTAACCAAATGCTGCAGATCAGATCTACTGCCAGATTGGAGGGTCTGGACCTCCCTGGATATGGTGATTCCCTCAGATTTTCTGGTGGTGGTTTCAGGACAAGCTAAGACAATAAAGTAAACTACAGGAGGTTTGAGACAACTGAAGAGGATGTCATGGAGGAATTATCAACATCAGTCCTGTGCAAGGAGTTTCTCCCAGGAGAGGAGAAAGCAATACAGAGAGACTGTAGAAATTCAGAGACTAGTATATACAATAGGCCTCCAGTAGTGGTGTTGTGGCTGGGCTCTGGGACATGTGGGTTTTTGTGAGTATGCCTCTGATTGCCAGGAGACCAAATCTAGGACAAACAAGAAGTAGCCATCTACGCCTACTCCTTCTCCTCTTTGAAGTCAGCAAGACAGACAGTGCTGGGTAATCACTGAACAGGAGGCAATACTGTAATTGTAGAGAAGTGCATCACCTCCAGTGATAATCAGGTAAAAGGCAATCTGCCACAGAAGGGAAGCCCTACTATGCCCTAATTTATAGTGGAGGGAAGCATGAGCTTTTTAGCCTGAGGGACTTAAAGTCTTTACTTGTCACCACTATTTAAAGAGACAGATGATTACTCAGTGATTAAAATAATGTGACATTAAAATATTTCCCAAGACTTAAACCATTTGATACCACAACTCATAAAACTTTACTTGAAAAAATAATTTGAATTGTTTTGGGTAGCACTGGCAAGTTGATTGAAAAATGGCTAACAGACCATCCAAACAAGATTAATGAAATGGCTGTGTGTCAAACTTGGGGGCACTGTCCAGTGTGATACCATAGAAATCAGTACTAGGTCTGGTCTTTCTGGAATACGTGGTAAACAATGCCTTGCGAAGGTTGGGAAAAGATCAGTAATGGAGACCACACCAAAGCTGTTGCAATAAAATGCACACCATTTACTGTGATTCCACTATGCTATTCCTTGTGTGAAAGGTCAATCTACAGATTACACATAGTATCCTAGAGGCACAACCTAGTATTACATATACTACAATCTCTTTTAATATTTAGAAAAGGGAGCATACATCATAGCACTTTGATAAAATTGAAAGGTGATACTAAGTTGAAAGAGAAGGGTACTTTATTTGCCACTAGACAATAGTTGTCCTCTCTTTCTCCCCCCTGTAGACACCCCCCCCTCAGAGGCTTGGGAATGTAGTACTGCCCCAGTAGGCAGCCGCAGATTTCTCTGGTGTAGTGGAAATCCTCACTTGTCATAAAGCTGAAAAAACAGATTCTATACCAATACATTCAAAACTACTACATTCTCCAGCTTTTTATGGTCTAAAATATGACAACAGCAATGCCACTAATACCAAGAACACCAAATGTACATTAACCTGATTCTTTGTACTTCCCTGGTAGTTAGATTTCAGAAACCAAACTGGTGTCAAACATGCCTGCCAGTTCTGTATTTATCTGTCTCACATGAAGGTAGAGTTAAAATATATGGGACAGAGCAAGCTTCTTTGTCTTGAGTCTTCTACATTATATAAAGGGTATTTTTTAAAAGCTAACAATAATAAACAAATGAAAATGTGAGGATTGTTTACTATTTATATCTTTATAAATCATTTATGGCATCCTGCTATATTCATATTTTTACAGTACAAATTACGTAGGTGACAAGTTGCAACAGTCATATACAATCTGATTTTATGACATTTTTTCCACTTGATGCCTTTGTTTGGAATAAAAAAATCAGGTTAACGTCATTCTGCTTCATATTTATAACTCCTATAGAATGACATGGAGAAATTTCAGTGCAGATTAGTCATTTTGATGCTCATTGTTTTTCTACATGAATGAGCATACTTGACATAAAATTTGCTATAATCTGCATCTCAGCAAACTGGCATTGCTTATACTAATTCCTGTAAAAGTCCTTTATTCTAAGTCATGGTTATAAACACTGCTGTTTTATTTATACACCTGCTTGTTTCAAAAATATTTGCTTCTCTCTAGTGAATTTGCAGAGAAAAAACATACACAAATTATGGACCTGCTTTTGCTGTTGATTTCAATGGGAGCAGGTCTAGAGCTTATCTTTTGTCACTGAACTCAAATGTAAAGTATTTAAAAGTGAAGAAAAATTAGTTTACATATTCTCCTGACTTCCCCAACAAAACATTACAAATAGAATATAAATGTCTGTATGAAAGAACTGCTAACACAAGGACTCAAATTTTGCTTTTAGTTACATTAGTACTACCCAATTGAATCCAAATGATTGCCATAAGAGCACATAATATGGCATTTACTGCCAATTTTTCTTGTAGCACATGCAATAGAAATTCAACAAAAATATTAACTGATGGTTTTTACCTGGGTTGTGCCAGAAGGTTGTACATCAAGTGACTAGTTTGGTGTATCTAGTAAACCTAATTGCCCTTCTGGTATTCAGCAGGGAACTGTGGAAAGATAATCATCACACAGCCCTCAGAGAGTTCACAAAACAAAACAGAAGACAGTACTTGAAAAAAACAAGTAAAAATGTGCACTTTTATTTATTTTTCACTTTGGGCTTGTTTAACACAGATGGTGGAGAAACCAGATCTTAGCTGTAGTTGCCTCTTTTCAGACAATCAAAATAGGGAAAAAAGCACTGTACATTTTTGCTAGTTTTTCTGAATGCCGGGTTTTGCTTTTTGTTGACTTTTATGAATACTGTTCCAAGCAAAGTGTAAATAGTTCAGAATCCCTATTTGAGATATTTTTGGAATATATAAAATTATAGATATACTGACACATCCATCCTTCTTTGTCCCATATGATGAAACTAAGGGCTCATGGCTTCCAGTTAATAAAAATCTCTTTACCTCTGATTGCCTGTCTGCATGAATCAATAGGATGAGAAAAGAATCATTCGTGGCTACAGATTACAGTTTTTGTAAAATAAGAAAAGACAAAAAAAAAAAAAAACCCTGAAAAAAACCCTACCACTCTTTGGCTAATAGGAGGTTGTGGAATCAGTGAATCCATGCCAGGTAGGTGAATGTTTTGAGCTAAAAATGTTGGCCTGATTTCATTTTAAAAGAAAAATCAAAGCCTGAATATCTGACCTACTGAATTCAATAAGCCTTTTTCTGGGGTCTTGGACAACATTTCACTTGAAAAAATCTAAATATCTCCCATGTGCTTATTGAATACAGTGATACAAAACTGGAATATTGCTCAGTTTAAGATAAGGCTGTCACTGAGTTCACTTACTGGAATCTTTAGTACTACTTATTTTTCATACAGTCATCTTCAGTATTCGTAAACAGCTGTGAGGAATAAGGAGTAGAGCTGTGCTAAACCTTAGTAGTAATAGCCAAAACTAAGTAAAATTTGTCTAATTTCGAATTGATTGGGACCCAAATTTAGGTCAAGTCTAGAAACTTTAATTATTGATTAAACATTGATTTAGAATTGTTTGAGAGGGAGATTTGGCCCCAGCCATAAAATCCAAATCCAGAAACTAATTTGCCCAAAGTTCATGGTTATTTTGATCCATAGTTTTGGGTCAGTACCACGTACAGTTAAAACACAAAACTAGGAAAAACCAAATGGTTGGGGATTAATTTTCTTTTGAGTTGTGGGGCCCTTATTGAAACTTGACCAGACCAGGTAGTACAGAAGGACCAAGTAAAATGAGAAAGATGGTTTCTATAAATCCCTATGAGCCAAAACTGCTGAATTTTGATTTGTTCAATTCTTTAAATGTGTGTGAAAGCGAATGATCATCAGATCTCCATTCTGGAGATAGGATACACATGAAGGCAGGCAACTTTTAGTTGCAAACTCAGGACTAGACTCTGTGGAGAGCAAAACTGCATAAGTCTGGTTAGAAAACTATTTTTTATTAATTCAAGCATATAATTTCTTATAAGAGCACTGTTATATCTCTGTATAACTCTTTATTACAAACAGACATTTATACTTTGGGTGAGAATTTCAAAAGCACTCAGCATGGAGTTGACTTTAGTGGAAGCAGAGTTAGGCCAATGCTGGGCACTTTTGCAAACCGCACTGCATCTCTACTGTGTTTTGGAATGTGCGTTTCCAATGTATCCGACAGACTTTATCAAAGTAAAGCTTACTACAAATTATGTTTGTCCAGTTATTGCAGGTCTCATCTGTACTAGCCTTGTATGGGAAATACAAATTTTACATTCAAACAATATTACTTGCTCTGCTCGCTTGCTCTGTCTATTTTTGTTCTTTTAAAACCTGGGCAGAGTACTCCCTGCAGAAGACTATCCCCACTGAGAAAGTAAGTACCTTGGAAAAAAATTAAGAAATGCATTAAGTAAATGTAAGTGAAACTACTAATGACTGCGCAACATGTTAATTTGAAAGAACTGCTCTTGGTATCTCATGTTAATTCCTCTCATAACAACACCTTCTATGACAGCATATGCTTTTATCTTTTAAAGATGTCTCCACTTTCCAGCATCTATCAGCAGGATTTCCTGGGGGATTATGATGGTGTTTCAAACCACTTATATACTTGGACAGTCAAGGGACTCCATTTACTGTATCAGAAACCTAACGCTTGAACACACAATACTTGAATGTGTCAGATTTATATCTTAGCATGAATTAAACCTCATCAGAAGATGAGCTAGTAAAACTTCTAGGAGAGCGCAAAACGCTATTCTGATTCAATACCTGTACCTCCAGTCAGGTAGCCATCCTCGATTTTATTGAAATAATGGAATCTTAAATATCTAAAGAAGAAAGAAAAACCACAGCCAAAGAGCTCAACAAAATATGTTCTAACTTTATGGCCATTTCTATACTTACAGCTAGATTGGCATTGCTGTGATCAATGCAGAGGTGTTGATTTAGCAGGTCTGGTAAAGACCCTCTAAATAGATGGCAGAGTGCTCTCTCGTCAACTCCTGTACTCCAGCTCCCCAAGAAGCATAAGATAAGTCAGCGGGAGAGTGTCTCCTGTCGACACAGTGCAGTGTAGACACTGCTGTAAGTTGACGTAAGTTATGTTACTTCAGTTATGTAACCTACATAACTGAAGTAACATAACTTAGGTCGACTTACAGCTGTAGTGTAGACCAGCAGCTAGAACTGGGCCAAAACTGTAAGCTTGAATTTCAGTTACTTTCAATTAGAAGCTTGAATTTAAGAGAATTTCCTGGGATCCAGATCCACCCCTTCAATTTTTGTTCCATACAGTATCCAAAATCAGAAGTGATTTATTTTCCAATTCTAATAAGGATATGGCCAAAAATTAATAATAATCTTATTATTTTCTGACAATGCCCAGGATGTTTTAGCCCAATATGAAGTAAATATCTTGATCCAATTTGCTCTCACAAGGTTTCTACCATTTTGAACTAAAATCTCACAAATACAACTTCCCCATGTTTGGTGCCACACCTGGACCTTTACTCTCATTTGGCCTTTAATGCTAACACTAACCTACATCTAATCTAAAATTAAATTCTCTGCTCATCACTAGTTTTATTTTTCTATTACATAAAATGATTTGATTATGCCTCCTATAAAGCCAAATGTTGGACCTGTTTCCTCTGTGGATGTAGAGCTCAGTCATAGAATCATAGAATCACAGAAGATTAGGGTTGGAAGAGACCTCAGGAGGTTATCTAGTCCAACCCCTGCTCATAGATGCCTAGCCTGGTCCATGCAGCAAGAGGGATCCTCATATCCTTAAGGGTTTTTTGTTCCACCGGGCAGTCATTATGCAGATACAAAGCCATGCACTTTGGGTGGAGTTTTTAACAGTGTCCTTTGGGATGACATCAGGGAAGTACCAGCTTTGTGTAATGTCTCTGACTCCACAGGAGGGAGACTGGGCAAGAAATTCTGGCAGTACTGAAGTCAATGGAGTTTTGTCAATTAGTTCACTGGGGCCAGGATTTCACCAAGGGGTTCTATGGCTGAATAACTGACACAAAGAACTTAAAACGGGCCAGAATCTTAAGAAAGATGTCTTGGCTGACAATTTTTAAATGAAACTGTCAGCTGGAACTTACAATGAGCTCATTGGCTAAAGATTCTTCTTTCCCGAAGCCCCAGGGCTGTCATGCCCCTACTTCCAAATAACTCTGGGCCAGGATTTGGCCTGAAAGCAACATGAAAAGCCATATCTTTAGATAATTCATCTATCTCAAAAGATCTCCTCTTCAAGCTTTTGCAAACTGTAGGCTAGAATTACAAGTTTGGAGCATGCTTTGTCAAGTTCATGCTTATCAAGAGATCTGACAACATAATTGCTTTATCAAGAAGAGTATCTATTTGAGGTTCTTTTAAGATTCTGCCCAACTGGCTGCTAAGCAGAAATTTATGAGGCTTCAGAACAGATATAGCCAGGTTCAGGGCCATGGGGATCCTTTTCTTTCTCCAGATGTGCACATATAGAGCCTCAAATCTAGTTCCAGCACACACACACACACACACACACACACACACACACTGCCATGGGCTTATAAGATAATATATGACTGAGTATATTTTTATTTGGCCTGACTTCACCGTGTTTAAAAAAAATAGTGCCTGAAGATGCTTTCAGCACAGCTAACTATTCGGTTTCTGACAAGTACCAATTATCACCATCTAAGGCCACTGGCAAGTTGACTATCCTTGGTACCCATGTGTAGGTAGAAATGAGGAGCAGAAAGTCATTCCATATATCCCTAAGACTGGATTCAGACTATTTATACTAATTATTAGGTAACCTGCTACTTTAAGAGTTGAGAGAGATTTCATTATGTTGCAAGATTATAAAATCTAGCCAATGCCAATTTATTAGGCAACAAAATGCACTTCTGACTACCTTACTTTCAATAAAGATATTTGAATAATTTTATCAGTATAATGATTTCAATCAGCCTGGATTCAGAGCATGTCTAACTCACGTTGGCATTAATTTTTTATATATGAATTTAAACTACTTTACTAAGAAAATCCTGTGAGGAACATTTAAAATAATTGCATGCTTACATTAGTTAGTAGCAATTCAAGATAATTATGTCCGTCATGTGGATGCTCTGAAGGAACTTTTACAAAGTTGGGGCAAAAGCTTGCAAGCCCTTTAAATGCAGAACTTCCACTGAAGTTAATGCAAATAAGGTAAATAAAAATATTCTGTAAATAATGTAATATTCTATAAAATATAAGATATTTCATTTTTGTCCTTCAACATAGGAGTCTTCTGGGGAAGGGAAGAAAATAATCTAGGGAGGCTGAAAGATCTTTGGGAACAGAGGTTTGGAAGAGCTGACTTTGACATAGGTTGTGTTTGAGTATTCCAACGTGAATTGTTTACAGTCTAGCTTTTCTAGTCAAGGGAACTAAAACCCACTTAATCTCACCAGTGCTGATATATCAGAGCAACTGGAAATCTATGAGATACCCACCTCATTCTACAAAGTTCCCACCCAGAGATTCTACAGACATTTTTGGAAAATCTGCAGAAATATTTGCAGGATTTTTTTCAAATACAGATTGTTTAAGAACACTAATAATTATTTTAAATGATTTAATAAACAAAAAAATAAAAATAAAACAAGGATTTATTTAACTTAATTTTTCCTTTAACCAATGTTTCCTCTCTGACTCCTTAAGATCTTTCATTACCAAAGGTTGCCAATCCCTGATATAAGGAGTTATGTATATGTACTGAAAATTATGCTCTTAAGGTCTGTGAGTTGGGACTGGTCAACACAAAGAGATAAACAAGTTTCTTTCAGGCAAGAGTTGCTTATCCACATGTATGTAAACTGAGTATTGTATACTTCACAATGCATGCCTATTTACAGTCTGAGCAAATGGTAATCAAGTGATTGCAAATCTCCATGGGAGTTTCTATACAGGAAAAAACAAGGAGCAGGGGTGTCACCTGAAACTGGGATACCACTGAGCCCCCTGGCCCACCAGCCTGGGCTCCCTTTCACACTGTACTGCTGTGACAAGCTGCAAAGCCCTCCAGCCTGCACTTTCACCAGCGTTCACAAAGGTAGGGACACACCAAGCTGCAGTTATACGCAGGATCTCTAACTACCAGCTTCCCAGCCTAAGACCCTGGAGCAGTACCGTCCTGTCCTGGTCTAATCTGGCCAGTATATGGGTTTAATACCCGATCTGCCTCTCCCTCAATGTGAAGAGAACCATGCACACTGGTAAACAAGCAGAGATTTTCCCCAAGGACTTCAATCAAAACTCACTGGTTTAGATTAAAACAAAAACAAATTTATTAACTAAAAAGATAGATTTTAAGTGATTATAAGTGATATCAAACAGATCAAAGCAGATTACCTAGCAAATAAACAAAAATGCAAACTAAGCTTAATATACTAAATAGATTGGATATGAATGAGCAGATTCTCACTTTGAGAAATGATACAAGCAGACTGCAGTTTCTTAAGGGGCAACTACACTTGCTTTACAGTTTGGAATCCCCAGGTGTTTCATAGACAGGCTAGAAATCCCTTTAGCCTGTGTCCAGCACTTCCTCTATTTCAGTCTTTGTTCTTTGGGTGTTTTCACTTCTGTGGGGAGAGAAGAACCCCAGATGATGTCACTCCCTGCATTATATAGCTTCAGCATATGGCGGGAACCCTTTGTTCCAAAGCTTGGTTCCCAGACCAGTCTGTGGAAAAATACTGACATCCCAAGATGGAGTCCAGCATCATGTGTCTTATCACATGTCCTTGTAAAGTCATAGCAGCCATTACTTATAGGCTGTCTGTAGCATTCTCAGGAAGGCTCATCAGGTGGGAGAGAAGTTTCTCCTAAGGCCTACTGTTCTTTCTAATGGCCCATTAGCCTGAATAGGCCCTTTACAACCAGATATTTAGACTGAAAGCATCTTGTCTACTGGGTGTTACCCAGGTGTAACTACATTTGAAGTACAGATATATAGTCAGTATTTATAACTTCAGATACAAAAATGATACATCATACATATAGGGTAATCATATTCAGCAAATCATAACTTTTCCAGTGACACCTCACATGACTTATCTTGCATAATACATCATAATTATGCTACAATCATATAATATCACTATGAAGAATATGGGGTGCAGTGTCTCGGGGGGTATGCTGTTTACAAGTGAAAATAACTGATGGTTGGAACTATATGTGCTGGTACAGAGGTACACCCAAGTATTTTCACTTAGGGGAAAAGCAGCTAACTGGTTTGTTTTAAGAATGGAGGATCACAGCCAGTCTAGCTGTTTAACACTGAGAGAAAACTTGAGGTGAGCTATATTTTATGAGATAGGAGAATGTCTTGTTAGGTAAATTTAGGCTCTAGAAAGCATGTTATGGTTTTATTTTATATGTAACCATTTGCTTCCATTAATTCTACTTTCTTCTTCTTGAATCTCTGTTCTTCATTAAATAAATGTTTACTTGTTTTCACTGTAAACAAATCTAAGTGTTGTGAGTTAAGTGGAGCAGAGATCCTGAGCTGAAGCTGAAGCTGGTATGCTGGTGTGTGCTATTCCTTTGAGAGTAGGGGAGTTTGTGAATTCTGTTAGTATCCAGTGGATTGAGATTGGAGTGCCTATTGCTTACCTGTAGAGGAATGGCAGAGCCTGAGTAGGTTGAGACCAGAGTGCTTGTGTTGCCTGCAGCTGGTAGAGTTGGGGAGCTGACCCTTGGCATGCAAAGGGAAGGCTTCCTCGCACTAAGGGCAGGTGGTGGTTAGGTGCCTCACAACCCTGGTTATCCCTGGGGAGCATCACAAACATCCTATTAAACAAACCCTTAAACCCTTAAGTCATTATATTATCTGAAATAAAATTAAAAGACATTGGCTGAATTCTGTCTGATTTACAAACATGCAGTCACAATGAATTCAGTGGAAATGCATGAGGTTTAAACCTGGACAGAATGTGGTCCACTGTAAACAATTGCATTGGGTTTACCATGGTAATTTGCTCCCGGCAAGATTCACTAATGAGCGTGTATATGTATGCACACACATGTGTGTACATACCCATTTTTGTTCTTAGACTGCAGTGCATGGATCTCATTTGTTTTAGAAGTGAATTTTTTTGTGCATTTTGAGAATATACCTCTTAATTTGGGTTAAGGTTAACTCTGACCTTTTACAGTAACCTGACTTAAATTTGAGCATATTATATATTTAAACTTCTAATGTATATACATTTTAGAAGAAAAATGAAATGCCGTGGTCTTATTTCCAAATGTTCTTCTCTCTTGTCCCAGAATAAAGCAAAACAAAAAAGATTAGATAATAGTATAAAAAAAGATAGGATTTCTGTAAGCTTGAAACTATAAATGGAAAACATACTACTGTGTTCAATGGAGCTGAAGTTTAATATTACTATCCAAATTCCATTTTATCCTACTGTCACCCCCACCAAAGGAGAGGTTTTATATTGGAGAGAATATGATACTGCAGCATAAGCCCTCCTCAGATTTCAAACAGGTCAACTTGTCAAAGCTTTTTAAGGGAGCCAATTACATTAATTTTCCACAGCAGAGAAATACATATTTCATTTCCATCTCCCACTAGAGATGGGGCCCAGGGATTCTGTTTCGAAAGGCTCTTATCACTAAGTAACATTCGTACCCCCAAAGGAACCTTTGGCAGTCACTGGGCCATTGATATAATTGAGCAAGGTATGAGCTGTCTGACACTGCCATGGCACTGCTCAATAGTGCTGTGCACTAAGCACTCGGAACAATGAAGCTTCAGCAGACGGCCGCATTGTCAATAAATTTCAATTACACTAATTGCCAAGAGTTCAATGAGTTCATTTTGAAAGCAGAAGGTGGGGAGGAGAGGAAGAAAGATTAAAAAAGCCTATGCCTGGTAGGGCTAAAGAATAGGAAGCAATAAATCAACTGTAGCTTCTAATGGGGGCATAAGTGTATTTTTTTAACATGGCTTAACAAGATTTTACAAGCTGTACCAGTTTCAGGGATTCTGTTTTACATTTCTTTGTTACTGTCTCCAAACAACATATACAGAGACTAAATTATGTGGCATTATCTTTCAGGGGAGAATACTTTTCCTAGATTTTTATGTTGTTCATGTTCTGTTCAGGATGGATAATGCATTTGAAAGCAGAATGTGGTAATGTCATTTTCATGAGCAAATGAGACTGCTTACTAAAGCTGCAAGAACGACCAAATGTGTCACCTTATTGGAGTGACACAGCTAGACATTCCAAATTAATTGCAGCTATGTAGAAAACTTCCATATACACATGTGTACACGTTACAATAGCTATTAATATTAAGCATGCACCAGTGTGTACAGTATAGATGAGTATTTTGTATACATACCCATTCACCAAATATATAAGGCAGATATTAATTCCAAGCACATTTGAACTTCCATGAAAATATTGAGCTTGACTTTTCTGAGCAGCATCCATGAACATTTGGCTTCATCACGTATGGATCAAAACCACAAATAAATTATTTTATGTGAATTTTCTCAGGTCAAATTGCTCTCTGTATGTTTGTGTACAAAGAGAATCACATATATTGAGTCAATTCGCTCAGTACAATTTCAAAACTTTGCAAAGTTTTTTGTACATTGTTTTGAAGCATCTAAGTCACTGTCAGGGACAGCACCCTCGACTAGATGGACCTCAGGTCTGACCCAGTATGGCAAATCCTATTTTCTTAAAAAGAAAGGATAAGACATTTACATGAACATCTGCCTGATAAAACATGATAAGAATTAAAAGGACTTTCAATACTCACATTTTGGTGCATAAACTAATCACCTAGAGTGAGGAAGTAAATTCTCCTCCCTCACCCATTCCCCATGGTGTAGTAATGCACAATTAGGTGCAGTAAAAGAGAGAGGTGGTTGCACTTTTCCTTTAAATATCCATCACTGAGCACCATCAGAAACAAGATAACAGGCTAGGTGGATAATTGGTCTATTTTAGTATGGTAATTTTT
Organism: Terrapene triunguis; assembly: GCF_002925995.2. Classification (NCBI taxonomy): domain Eukaryota; kingdom Metazoa; phylum Chordata; order Testudines; family Emydidae; genus Terrapene; species Terrapene triunguis. The sequence goes on along the minus strand of NW_020664964.1, from coordinate 2,887,437 downwards.
ATAAAATAAGGTTTTGATTTGATGCCTTTCAGGCTTATGGCACCTTAGCATACTTTAGTCCTCATTAGTTAGCTATCTAGTTCAGTAACATATACATGTGTGTTCATTCTGCTGGTTAAGAATGGTGATCTTGTGGCTTTGCTCCATGTAAGTTCTACAGGGCCTTTATGGTCACAAGACATAAAGCATAATACAATAGAATTAAAATACAATGTAATTTGATAAAATCCTGTATACAAATATTTCAATGCACAGCAGTGAAAAAAATGGGTAAGGCTGTAAAATGTGCAATAAGAAATCAGAGTAGGTAGCTACTGTACCCTAATTAAATGGTTCTCAAACCTGTTGACCCCCAACCAGAGATGATGCATGGGAGTCACACAGGGTCATTTGCTCTCCCAGATTTCTGCCTTCCATATGGCCCTGCTGACTGAAGTGCTGAGGTAGAAGGGCAGAGCAGTGGTGTTATTGGCTAACTGTTCCCTGCTTGTGGAGTCAATAGCTGTGAGGCAACCCCTTCTGATGGCAGGGGAGATCTTCCTTCTGCAATGATGCTGCAATTTTTGGTTGCACCCCTCCCAACCCAGATAGGCTGGTTGCCCAATGAGGTGCATTGGGGGTGGAGGTGGCGCTCACTCCCTGACCCCTGCTCCTCGGTGCTGATGACTGAGCCCGAGCCCCTCTGTGCAGGACTGAAGACTGAGATCTGCCACCTGGGGCTGAAGCCCAAGACCTGCCGCCTAGGAGGCCACGGACCCCCTGAAACCTCATGGACCCCCAGGAGGCCATGGACCCCTAGTTGAGAACTAGTGCCGTAAATGAGGCTTGCAAGGTTGGAAATAGAAAAGCCCTCAGTAGGGAAATGGCTAAAATGCTGCTGACATTTTGCAAAGTAATGTGAAGTCAGTGAGAAAAAGGGTGATGAACAGATTGTTCTGGTGCTATAGTAACAAGAAACGACCTCCAGCAAAGAAGAGGAGAGAATGGAAGACTGAATGGAAGCCAGAAATGGCAGAACTGAGGTTATGAGGAGTTAAGCAGAGATATGCTAATGCAGGAGTTTAAAGACTAGGGGTCTGATCCAATTCCTATTGAAGTCAGTAATAGGACTCCCGCTGACATCAGGTAACATTGGTTCAGGCCCTTGAAGAATAATGATGAGGTGGATATGGAAGTAGTAGTATATGTTACTCCTGGAGAGATTCTGTGTGAAAATGCCCCCCCCCCCCCGGCAGAATTCCTGTGCTTCCCTGCAGAAAACATCATGGGCACAGTTTGGGGGAGGGTAGGATTGCCACCCTACAAACAGAGGTGAGGCATGGGGGGCACACAGGGTTATGTGCCACTGCCCCCCTCATTTCTGCAAGTGCAGAACTGCCCAGCTGTAGGAGGCTGCCTCTTCGCTCCAGTGACTCTGCAGCTGAACACCACCTCCTGGGTCCCAGTGCTAGTCATGCTCCTCTTCTGTGTGCTGGGAGTCTTGCTGTTGCAACAGTGAGTGCCAGTGGTGGGGCTGGGTAAGGGTGATGGAGGAAATGAGGGAAGGGGAGTGAGGGGGTGGGGGGAAGAAGCAGTGGGGAAGGAAGGGGTGGAATAGGTCAGGGGAGGGGAATATGGGAATGAGGGGAGGGGGATGGAGAAGAAAATGGCATAGGAGAATCGTGGGGGAAAGCGGGATCCTGGCATGCAGCATCCCCTCTGCAGCAGTTGGGACTCCCTCATTAAGCAGGCTCATCAAACCCTCACCCTGACAAGCCCTACCCCCCTACACACGAACCAATGTGATGGCCCCCCACACACACCCAGACCCCCACCCCACTGATCCCCAACCAGCTGCATCTGGACCCCACCCCGTCAAACCCAACTTCTCTAGCACCTGGACCCCCCACTAAGCCTCCCACACCCAAGCCCCCCCTGCTGAGCCTCAAACACCTTCACCTGGATCATCTGCAGAGTCCCATTGCCCCTGCACCTGGAATGTCTCAAAGAGCCACTGCGCATCCAGATCTCCCACTGAGTCGCCCACACCCAGATTGCCCCACACAGAAACATCTCACCCCACATCTAGATCCCCCCACACTAAGCCCCTCCACACTTGGATCCTGCTGGGCTGAGCCTGCCCACTCACACATGGTGCACCTGGTGCAGAGGGCCAGGGCCCCAGGGTGTTTCTGGGGCAGGCCCAGCCCTTGTACTGTGTCAGGGTCAGCTGCAGCCTCACTGCCAAGTCCCTGTACTGGGGGAAGGAGGGGCTTCAGGGTGATCTCCCACTTCAATGCAGCCAATGGCCAGTGCTCCCCACTGCCATGTTGGAGCCACATTTATTTATTGACAAATAAATTTTGCAGAATTTTGTAGAATTTTAAAATATTGTGCACATAATTTTTAATTTTTGGTGCAGAATTCCCTCAGGAGTAGTATGTCAGGATGGAGCACAATGACTTTGTGTACAGGAGAAAAGACATGTTGCAGCATTAAAGGCAGAGTTTGCATGTTTTGGAATTTGGTTTCATTTCACATTGGAACAAACACTATACCTTCCAAAAACTTTCACACAAAAAACATAGAGACCCACTGCAGAATAGCCAGCAGCCCAACGACTCCCAGCTCGTCTGAGTCAAGACAAGGACTTGAACATGGGTTTCTCACACCCCAGGTGAATGCCCTGACCACCAGGCAATGGAGTTAGTGTCTCTCATTCTGGGCCAACAAATATTAATTATTTCTACAAAATGAAACAGCTCCAATAGTAGGGTTTGAGAGAGAGCCCTAGCCCTGAAAAGGCAATAGCCCCATGGCTATTCTTGGATGGGCCTTTCTTGCTCTCTCTGACCAGACATTCAATCCTGCACCTAAGAAACCTTCCCAAAGAAACTTTCATTGAAATTGATGTTTCCAGGAAAAGATTTTGTTTCTAAAAATTTGTATTTTCCAAAGAGAAAACACATTGTTGAAAAATTCTCGACCAGCTCTACTCCTGACTCCAATATAGCAATGCATATATACATGGAGATTTTGATTCTCATAGTTTTATATGAAACAAGAATGAGGAGTTGTGATGGTTCTCGAGGCAATCAGGACTGTGAGTCACCTTGCTATCCCCAACCTCTAATGTAAGGTCTTGCTTGTGCCTAGCTGGGTGTCAGCTCCCTAACACCACCAAGCATTCAGCCACTCAAGCACTCTCCTCTGGGCTCTGCCAGTCCTGACTTTGCCTTGCAGGTTAACAACAGGTGCACTTGAGTACATTTGAATTGTTCCCCTGTGATATCCAGCTCCTGACATGACTACTTGCAAAAATCCAAGATCCTCTGCCCCCAAAGGTGCAGTGTGCCCCAGTTTACCAGTTTTACCTTAAACCCCGTCTTCTGTATAACACACAGCACTTGTAATAAACCAAAGAATAGAGATTCTACAATAAATAATAGAGAGTGAGGGAAACAAATGGTTACAATAAAAAACAAAATCATAAACTGCTAACCTGGGTCTGCAGTCATTAATGGTTATCTAATAAAGTAGGTTTTCCTCCCCAAGTTCATTGTGTTATAGAGCTTGCTGGTTTCACAAGAATCAGGATCCAATGTTTCATGAGAACAGGGAGCATGGAATATAAGGGGGAAATGATAATATAAGGAGCAGATGATGTAACTGATATCACATGTGGTCAGATTTGAATGGGGCATTGTTAGGGGAGAGGGCCATTGAAAGGTAATGGAGGGGAAGTGTTAGTTAGTGGTCATGATCCTCTTATGGATTTTTACAATTCTGGAGTGGAGGAAATTGTCATTTTTTTTCACAATGATGATAGGAATAATACAGAGATGTTGTGTGGGGGAAGCAGTGAACTGACACCACTGAAGAGTGAGATACTATTTCCAGTGCTTCTAAAGATTAAAGAATGCTAAAATATTGTCTTGCTGTATCATATGGCTCTCTGATAGAAAGCAGGGTGATTTTTCAAGGTGTCATAATGAACTGTGAGAGTTTGGATGCACCAAGATTTTACCTGTGTTTAATTTTAAGAACTCTAAGTTAATTATTGTACCAGGTAATTCTATGCACATTTTACTACAACACAAGAAACTTAACTCTGATCCAACTCCCCTTCCCCTGTTATTTCATCAGTAATTTCAAAATTTTAAGACAAAACAATTGGTTTAGTATCCCCTTCTCAAAAAAAAAAACCAGTCTGTATGTAAATGACCGATTTTTCAGTCTCAAATATAAATTCACATAAATAATTTGATCACAAACACTTTTTCCTATAATATGATATATTCAATATTATTCTTAAGAAACAGTAATTATGACTACTTTACCAAAAACCCACTATTGATTCATAAATATATTTACTGACAATATTTCTGTTTTAACACTGTCTTACACATATTTAGATACTGAGATTGACATATCAACATAAACTTATAGCTGTTTGAAATGCAACTGTCCTTCCTCATATAATATAGGCTGAGAATTTATCCAACTAGGCACTTATACTCAGCCAGTCTCAAAGTTAGCACAATATAAAATTATCTGTAGATTTTAAGGCCAGTAGGAGACATCATGATCATCAAGTCTCCTGCATAAGATAGGCCATAGTACTTCACCCAGTAAATTCCTGCATCAAACCCAGTAATTTATGAGTGCACTAGATTAAACATATCTTTTAGAAAGACATCCAATAGATAGAGAAACCATCACATCCCTTGGTAAAATATTGCAGTGATTACCTGCTCTTAAAAATGTACACCTTATTTCCTGTTTGAATTTTTCCAATTTCAACTTCCTGCCTTTGGATTTTGTTATGCCTCAGTCTGCTAGCTTAAAGAGATCTTTCTTTCTTTCTTTCTAAATCATAATCAAAGAGCACCAATCCAATGGTCTGGTCCCCTTTGATAACTAAAAATACCAAACATAAATAGACCTATCTGTGACAGATATGGAAATTTCCTGCAATATCTTTGAGGAAAAAAAGTATACATTTATATGTAAGTATCTTAGGGGTTCCTTGTTGTAAATGCAAAGGTTATGTATTATTATGGGTAGGGATTGTATGTAAACTCTCTGTGGGGAGATAGGATGTGAATCCTGGGAAGTGTTATGAACTTCAAAGGACTGTATTGAACAATAGGCCAGACAAGAATGGACTTTTGGGATGAACAGTAACAAGTAGTTTGCCTCGGTAATCTCTAGGAGGACATGAATGCAAATTCCACACCTCCTGTTATGCAAAATCTAGCCTTTTGAAGCTACACCCTGACAAGAAGACTGCTGTCTGCAGACGGAGTCTCAAGATCAAAGGCCCAAGCTATACAAAAGAAACACTGAACTACTCATGGGTGCTCTGGTTCTGAATCTGAGATAGTTATGAATTTGTAGCTACCAGGAAAACCCAGTTGTGGGTTTTGAAGGACTGACTCCTTCCAGAACCTGAGGTTGGAGTTAAGGTGATGTCTGGTAAGCTTTTTAGCATGTGTGTAAGTTCTTTTATTGTTTTTAATATTGTTTCTCTGAAATACTTTAACCTTAAGAATAAATGTGCTTGCTTATAAAAAGTTGTGTGGTAAATTGTAACTGCTAGCAATTGCAGGTATTCATAGCCTGTGGAGAGAAAGCAAAGTGGAGACACTGGCCTGTTTAGGCAGTCTGGCTTGCTAGGAATATCTCAATATGGGCAGGGAACTGTGCATCCTGGAAAAGCTCCAGTCAGAAGGGAGAGAGACATGGATCTGTATCCAAGAGAGGTGATGGCTGAGGAGCCAGGAGACTACAGTGGGTGCCCTTGATGGACCATGATGGGGAAATACAGGTGCATTTGCCCTGATCTGACACCATCAATTCACCCAGATAATTGCAGTATCAGATATCTTCTCCCTGCGTAGGTATTTGTAGACTGTGATTGAATCAAAGTTACATCCCAGGTTTTCCATAAAATATTCTGTTTATGGCATATTGGAATTACATGCAATAAGGTAAATGTGGGTCAGACATGTAAAAGTTTAAACAATGCTGTACAAGTTTAAATAATGAATTTGCTCCCTGAGATTATACAGCAAAACATAAATATTTCTGTATTTATAAGGGACACTAAGAAGAATACTATTAGTTTCAACTATAGTATTTAGAAATAAGTATTCATAAATTTCGAGGAATAAATGAAGTTTAATTGCATTGAACCTAGAGATTCTCACCAAGAAAAATAGTCAGCTCTCTTGTAATAGTAAGAAGTTCTCTTTTTAGAGGAAGATATTCTAGAAGCCCTTTTAATTTTACCATATCCTCATAAACTACCAGATTGTGTTTCCATAAAATAATATGTATTTTCAGTATGTGTTTTGGGATTAGAAAATGAAGTACTTCAAATTTATTGTCTTAAAAATAATGCTAAAGTTAAATTATAATAATTTTGTAATGCTAACTTTCAATTAGTATTTGACTTTAAAATGACCTTTGCAACATGCTGTGATGTACTCTATCATTATAAAATATAGGTTTGAACCAGAAAAGTTAGTTATGAATAAGATCTGTGAGGTCATCTAACCCATTGACACAGTTAAAATATATCCCTTTTTAAAAAAATAAAATCAAATGATTCTTGATAAATTTGGGTCAGGTTTTTGTTCCTTTGAAGTTAGATTACATAGTGCTTCTGTTGGGAGGGGAAAACATAACTAGGTACAACTTTTTGTAGTATACTGTGTTACCTAAAAGGGATATTATTTTGTGGTAACATAAAATTAATTTTGTACCATAAACTTTGTACACAGATTGCAATGCAATCCCTCTTTTAAACTGTTAAATATTCAGTTTATCTCAAAATTTACCCTGACTTTACTTTAACTGCCTGATTGTTTTAATTCTCTATAAAATTTCTAGTGAGGTCTTTAAGTGTTGTTCAAAACTCGGGAAATCTATGATAACTGTACATTGTCAAAATGTGCTACAAAACTGTGATATATTAAACCTGACAGGATGATGTTCATTAATCTTTGAAATGTAGCTGGGACACTGGTAATTCCAAGAGGCATTACATTAAAATGAAAAGCCCCCTTATGGCAAGTGAAGGTGGTTTTTTGTTTCCTGTCATCATCCATTTGTAACTGCCAATAGCCGCTAGTTAAATCAATGCACCTGATAAATATTGCTTGACTGAGGAAACTTAAAGAATTATCATTTCCTAGCACTGGGTATTTATCTTCTTTTCTTATTGCATTTATTTTTCAGGAGTACCATACTTTGAAATCCTGCTTATACCATTTGCCTTTTCTCAATTAACGCTGGCCTAAAGCCAAATGGAGAGAAAGATTGTTTCAGACCTGAGCATGTACTGCAGCTGTTGCTTTATTACTTTTCCTTGCAGAAGATGGGATTTGGAGATACTGGTTCATGATCCTTGACACCTTTATTTGCATCCACCTTACAATTAAAAATTGCTGTTTCTCAGCTACACTTTTAACAGTGGGGGGAAACTTCTGGATAGAAGTCATAATTGCTGTTTATTTGGGGGGAACAAACACAAATTGTTATTTAACTTGTCTCTAGGTGACTCCTATCCTGGCTGCATCCCTATTATCTAGGAGCTGGATCCAGGAAGTGGGTGCTGACTAGAACTGGTCAACATTTTTTGAGTTTCCAACTTAATGCAATTTCAAATTTCAAAATTAAAAAGAGGTAAAATATGCCACTGTTTAAGAGCTATATAACTATGATTTTCAAAGGAAGCATAAGAAAGTAATTTGGGGTAAATTTTGCACATATCTGGTGTATTTTCCGCAAAATATTGCTTCTTTAGTTACTTTGATCCTCACTGGCATATTAATACATTGGTTTTTTTATTTTATTTTCTAGGATGTATGATTACATCCTTTATGCACCTTTTCAGCTTGTCCAATTTTTTCTGTAAAAAACATTATATAGCCCTTAATCACAAAGGCTCAATATTCAAAAGCAGCCCTTGATTTTGGTTGTCTCTATTTTTGTGTGTCTAGCTTGAGATTCAAGAACCTGAGACCTCCAAAATCAGTGGTCACTTCTGAAATTTTGTCCTATAAATGTGATTATTGTATTGATTATGTTCTTCTAAATGAAATATTTTGAATAGCTTTAAATAGCTGCTATAGTGGAGTTTATCAAAGTTTGAGGGGCTACTGTATAGTGCTGATTGTTTAAAACAATTTAGCTTATAAGCTAAGCTTTCTAATATCATGGAAATTTGTGCGTCATAATATGGAACAGCAATAGCCTTTTTCTACCTAATCTACTTTCAGTTGTAAACCCAGATTTCCAACAGGAATCCCAGTGTCCTTCTAAATTCTTAAATAAAATATTTCCTGTGTCAAGGTTTATATGTATCGACAGGCAGCTATGGAAAGGAAGGATGGTCCAGTGTCAGGATGCTAGCTGGAGATTTGGGTTCAATTGTCTGCTCTTCCAGAGACTTCCTATGTGCCCTTGGGTACTCTCTGTGACTCAGTTTTCCGTTGGTGAAATGGGGGTAATAGCATTTCCCCGCCTCAGAGAGGTGTTGTGAAGATAAATTGTTTGTGAGGCACTCAAACTATTGGTAGGGGGACCAGATAATTACCTTAGATAGATAGATATGTCCAGAGGAGAAGTAACTTGAGACAAGTCATTTCTGAGGTGTGGAATTTGCGGGGGGGAAAGTGTGTATAAATTACATTTGACGAATTCTTATAACACTTTTTTGTCATATTATATCTCCAGAACCAATTCATTCTAAGAGAGAGCACAATAATTAAAACCAATTAAATAAAATACTACAAACAAACTACAATACTATTGGTCCATGAGCCAGATCATTTGCTCCAGGAAGAGACCTCACCGCACTCTGAAGTGTAAAACTGCTTCCAGTTTATCATGAGCTGAAACAGAAATATAATACAATCAGGTATGATCTATAGGCAGATGTTGTTCAGATTTCATAGACTCTCCTATGAAAGGCACCAATCCAACAAAGCACATTTATGTGCTTTGCTGGATTGAAGCCAAATGAACTTATCCAGGAAATTCTTGATTTCAGTAGAACTACTTGTGTGAATATTTTGAGTGTTTGCAGGCGCACACCCAAAGTTGTTTGTGTGATTTTAGCAAATGTGTTATGAGGGTAGTGTAAAGTTTACAAAACCAAAACTCAGGTTTGAGCCCCAGATAGTTTTACTAGTCCTCAAAGGCTATCAGGTAAGCTATCAAGGATCTGAACACACCATAAAAACTGGAGATAATCCTAACTATACATATACAATGATGGGGTCTAAATTAGCTGTTACCACTCAAGAAAGAGATCTTGGAGTAATTGTGGATTGTTCTCTGAAATCATCCACTCAATGTGCAGCGACAGTCAAAAAAGCAAACAGAATGTTGGGAATCATCAAGAAAGGGATAGATAATAAGACAGAAAATATCATATTGCCTCTATATAAATCCATGGTATGCCCATACCTTGGACACTGAGTGCAGATGTGGTCGCCCCATCTCAAAAAAGATATATTGGAATTGGAAAAGGTTCAGAAAAGGGCAACAAAAATTATTAGGGGTATAGAACGGCTTCTGTATGAGGAGAGATTAATAAGACTGGGACTTTTCAGCTTGGAAAAGAGGTGACTAATGGGGGATATGATAGAGGTCTATAAAATCATGAGTGGTATAGTGAAAGTAAAGAAGGAAGTGTTATTTACTCCTTCTCATAATACAAGAACAAGGGGCCACCAAATGAAATTAATAGGTAGCAGGTATAAAACAAACACAAGAAAGTATTTTTTCATGCAATGCACTGTCAACCTCTAGAACTCCCTGCCAGAGGGTGTTGTGAAGGCCAATACTATAACAGGGTTCAAAAGGGAGCTAGATAGATTCATGGAAGATAGGTCCATCAATGGCTATTAACTAGGATGGGCAGGAATGGTGTCCCTAGCCTCTGTTTGTCAAAAGCTGGGATTGGGTGACAGGGCCTGGATCACTTGATGATAACCTGTCTGTTCATTCCTGTGACGGCGTTGGGACTCACCACCGCAGCACCTCCTTCTGTTCAGTCCGGGAATTAGCTCTTAATAGTCCTGGAGTGCCTGCTGCTGGCGGTGTCCCGTCCGTCTCTTGTCCTCCATTGGCATCTGGACCCACGTTGCTCCCCGCTCGGCGGTGTCTTCTTCAGGACACTGCCCTCCGGCAGTGCCCCTTAGTCCACCCTCACCCCCTTCCGGGGGGGGGGAGGTTAACAGTAGTGGCCACCCACAACCTCACAGTCTAGCCCCTGGCTAAAGGGCTGGCTTGCAGTCTGCTCTGACCGCTTCTCCACCACCAGGTGTGGTACAAGGGAGAAGGGGGGGACCCAGGCCCACCCACTACTCTGGGTCCCAACCCAGGGACCCTCTAGTGGCAGCCTCCCTGCCCTCCTTCTCTCCCCATGTCCAACTGTCCCTAGGCCACTTCCCCTCTGGCCCCTCGTACCCTCTAGGCCCTTTCTATCAGGGTTCGCAGTCTGGCAAGTATTGGGCCGGACCCTAGTATGCTCCCCCAGAGCCTGCCCAGCAGTGCTCTGTCCGAGATGCTGGTCTCCTGCTCTGGAGACAGACCTTCCCCCATGAAGGTCTGGGACAGACTCCCTGCTCCCCTCCTGGGCCACCTTTATATAGGGCCTAGCCTAGCCCTGATTGGCAGGCTCTAATCTCGGCCCTGATTGGCTCTCAGTAGGCCCTTCCCTAATTGGCTGCTGGCCTGCGCAGCCGCTCTGGCCTACTCTAGCCCCCTCTCTCATGGGGGTGGGGCAGCCGCCCCACCACAATTCCCCTTGGGGCACCTGCCATTGGCCACTATCAGAGAACAGGGTACTGGGCTTGATGGACCTTTGGTCTGACCCAGTATGGCCGTCCTTATGTTCTTATGTTCTTATGAGATCAGAAGGGAAAGGAAACATTTACTTTTCGAATTGTTTCATTAAAAACACCTCTCTGATTCTGTTGGAGTTATGCTTAAAGAACTGTGGTATTACTTCTAAAATCCAGTCAGTCTTCAGTCTCATGATTATATTTCAGTGCCTCTGTACCAAAATCCAATAAAGTATTGAAAAAATAGCCAAGGTTTGAAAAAATTTTGAGGAAATAGTTTGGGTCCAATTCAGCAAACCTTATTTAAATGCACAGTCTTTAGTCACACAAATAGTCCCATTACTTCACTATGACTAGCCAGGTAAAATACTACTTGAAGGAATGAACACTGATTGCACCCATTTGTAGGAATAAAATTAATATTTAGTATTATTGAAAACAATACAGTGTTAAGCACAGCTGTGGGAAATACTCATAGTGAAATTAGAACATATTCAAAGTTGGCATTGCTTTCATGAAATTGGCATGCTTTTCATGGACTTTTCTTTGTCAGGAAAGGCTCATCCAGGTTGAGCACAAAACTGTTTTCACCGTCTCTATGCTCACAGGAATTTTGCAGCACCTTTTTATGGTGCATTTTCAAATTCCAATCTGGATTGGTTGCGATTGGTCTCAAAATACTAGATCTTGGTACCTGACTGGCAGAGCCTATATCATGTGGTCAGAAGTAGGATGAAACAGAAGCCATTTTGATGCTGTTTATGAGAAATAATCTATAAACTACTCTGAGTTATGTATATATACAAAGCAATTATGCTAATACTCTTTTTCCATTTTTGCCTTAATCAAAGGAGCTTGGGAACTGTTTATGTGTATTATTTAACAATATTTTGCCACATTCTTTCAATGTACTGTGCCATGTCTTAGCAGCAACCATCATCTGGGATTCTGCTCATTTATGCCTGTACAATTAAACAAAGCCTATAGTCTCTGTTATGCAATTGAGACTTGGCTCAAAGAAATATGAATAACATAAATTTAGGCTTCTACCTTGTCTAATCCTGACTCACATGTTCCTGAGGGAACTGACTGACTAGAGTTCACTACCTTGTCTAATCTCCCTGATTTTCAGCTAGGGAATTGTTTGCTCCTATATTTGACAATATATATTTCACATTTGGTAATTATTCTTCATCACATTATCATAATATACTATGTCCTAAGGGCAACAGCCTTTTGAGATTCAGTTCTCTTGGCCTCTCCCATTAATACAGGCCTGGTGGCTGTTTTACATGATTGAGGTTTGACTCCTAGAAATACAAATAACATAAATTTAGGCCACTGGCTTTTTAATCTCCCCTTGACTACACAGCAAGGGAAATTACAATATTTCAATCTGTTTTCTACTATAATTAAGGCTCTCATTTAGTTTATAGTTTTATAATTGGAACACCAAACCTCATGAAAAATCAGGTTTTTTTTCCACATCATGGACAAATCAGAACAATTCTGCACATAAGGTAAAGGGCCAGGGGCAGCAGCAGAAGAGTTCTTTATAAAAAGGAAAAGAGACATAGTTCAGAGAGAAACATCATTTCCAAGGTGCATAGTGGGTCACGATGGTCCAGGAATAGGAGTTGCAGCATACCATCCTCAGTATTGGTCCTTTCCTAAATGGGTAATTCTTCATCCTGACCCCGGAGAATTGTCACAAAGTATGTCTAACTTGCTCAATTTAACTGGGAGGAAAAGACAATCTGGAAAGAAGGCTCCTTTTGAAATTATGAAACCAGCTACCCAGATCCACTTAGAAAATTACGCTGAGGCTGCTGTTCCAGATTCTAGAAGGGAGAATTATTTTAGGGTGATTAATTTGTAACTGACATAAAACCAGATTCTGCTACCCATGTTCACAGTCAGTAGCCACCATCAAATGAGCACAGTCTACTGAGGATTGTTGCACCAGCCAGGGAGACCATGGTTGATAGCATCGTACCAGATATTGTAGAGTGAAGTTTGCAGATCTGGCTGAATCCTGAAAATCCATGAATCTCTGGGAAAGCCTGACAGGCATTGCCAGGTAGGGTCAGGGCATGCATCCCTTTGTGCATCAATGGAGAGTTTGAGAACACAATTTGCTGAGGTGGTTTTGTCTATCCTGGTGACATGACCCAAGAGCAGGCAACGCCACTTTTATATGTAGGGAGCAACTGAAGGAAGATCAGATCTCAGCGAGATTACGGTATTTTGCACAAAGTCAAACCACTATAGCTCTGGATTTGGCACTGTCAGCATATATAGAATGTCTCTAACCACTCTAAGTCTGCCTATAAGAGGGTCCAGGTTTCTGACCCATATAGCAGCACAGGCAGTACACAGATTTGATAGACCCTGAACTTTTTCTCGGCACAGAAACATTTATGTGTCCCTAGCAAGACATGGACTTCATGCAGGAGATGATGAGACCTATTAGTTGGAGCACATCCAGTTTTCTTTGAGCATTTGAACTCCGCTTGCAGCCTAGGTAGATGAACTCATCAATGGTCTCCACAGAGCTGGACCCCACCTGCTCCGGGGATTCTGGTGGCACAGCCCTGATATTGGATATTGCTCTTCTGCCATGAATCATAGAATCATAGAAGATTAGGGTTGGAAGAGACCTCAGGAGGTCATCTAGTCCAACCCCATGCTCAAGGCAGGACCAACACCAACTAAATCATCCCAGCCAGGGTTTTGTCAAGCCGGGCCTAAAAAACCTCTAGGGATGGAGATTCCACCAACTCCCTAGGTAACCCATTCCAGTGCTTCACCACCCTCCTAGTGAAATAGTGTTTCCTAATATCCAACCTAGACCTCCCCTACTGCAACTTGAGACCATTGTTCCTTGTTCTGTCATGTGTCACCACTGAGAACAGCTGAGCTCCATCCTCTTTGGAACCCCCCCTTCAGGTAGTTGAAGGCTGCTATCAAATCCCGCCTCACTCTTCTTCTGCAGACTAAACAAGCCCAGTTCCCTCAGCCTCTCCTCATAAGTCATGTGCCCCAGCCCACTGATCATTTTTGTTGCCCTCCACTGGACTCTCCAATTTGTCCACATCCTTTCTGTAGTGGAGGGCCCAAAACTGGATGCAATACTCCAGATTTGACCTCTCAGTGCCGAATAGAGGGGAATAATCACTTCCCTCGATCTGCTGGCAATGCTCTTACTAATGCAGGCCAATATGCCATTAGTCTTCTTGGCAACAAGGGCACACTGCTGACTCATATCCAGTTTCTTATCCACTGTAATCCCCAGGTCCTTTTCTGCAGAACTGCTGCTTAGCCAGTCGGTCCCCAGCCTGTAGCGGTGCATGGGATTCTTCCGTCCTAAGTGCAGGACTCTGCACTTGTCCTTGTTGAACCTCATCAGATTTCTTTTGGCCCAATTCTCCAATTTGTCTAGGTCACTCTGGACCCTATCCCTACCCTCCAGCATATCTATCGCTCCCTCATCTTAGCGTCATCTGTGAACTTGCTGAGGGTGCAATCCATCCCATCATCCAGATCATCCAGATCAACCCCATAGTGAGGGTGGCATCTTGAAAAGCCTGAAAGGCAGGGCTGAAATTCTTCAGCTTCTCCCCAAGCAAGGCAGCATGGTCTGCATAGTCTTGGTCAATTAACACTTCTTGACCAACACTGATTCTGATATGCAGAGCAGCAAGTCCTAATATCAAGTCAATAGCTCAGCAGAACAGTGCCAGGGTGAGAAAGCAGCCCTACCTCACACATGAGGTTGTGTAGAAATGTGGCAAAAGCTATGATAAATATCGCAATTTCCTGCAGTATCTTTGGGCAATCATTGTATTAAGTTTATGTATCATTGTGGACCTGGGATTATATGTAATTCCATGAGGGAAGGTAACCACAGTCCCCTCATAACCTAAGAACAGTGGGGGATGATTAGAAAAATTAACTCAGATTGTAACACCACCAGAGATGTACCTCCTGGGGGGAGGGGCGAGAGAGAGAGACATATATAATAGCTCCAGCTGGTTTCTGAAGAGGCCAACAGACAAAGAAAGGACTTTTGGACAAACAGGCTGAGTTGAAACTGACTCAGGGCCTTCTTTCTGATCCAACAAATGGACAGGACCTTCTGTCCAAGGGAGGCCCCCATCCTTAGGGAAGGCTTGGAAGGACTGACACCAGCCAGAGCCCATGTGGACATGGGGAGAGTGATAGCTGGTAAGTTTGTTAGCATGCATGTTTGTTCTTTTATTGTTTTACGTTTCCCTGAAATACTTTTATTTTAAGAATAAATGTGTTTGCTGAGAAAGAGCTGTGTGGTAACTTCACTGTGGGCAGCTATACTCTTTATAATCTCTGAGGAGAAAATCAGAGCAGGCCTGCTTAGACAGTTTGAATTGCTGGAAAATTGACAGTGAAGTCAGGAAACTTTGCAAATTGGAAATACCCTGGTCAGGCAGTAGATAATGTCTCTGCCCAAGTGACATGATGGCTGGGGAGCTGGAATCCTAAGAGTGAGTGCCCTTGCTAGACCACAAAGGGGGAACACAGGTGTAGTTACCCTGAACTGTGACAACATCTCACTCCAAAAGCTGTCCCATTGAAAACAATGAGCCCTTTTCTGACCAGTAGGACTATTGCCAGCCTGATCAAGCCATTTTGCTTCTTCCTGAATCTAAACAAATGGAATAAGGTGCTATTCAATGTGAATAAGGGTGGGCAGAATCTTGCCCATAGATAAGGATGTCATCACAGAACCCCTGACCACTACTGAACTGGAAGAGGAGCAGGACTGTGCCGATGTGGGCAATCTTTCCCCATACGAAGAGAACAAACATTTGCTTTCAGTGTGAATGACTTATTTTAGATTCAGGGAATCAACAAGACAAAACAGAAAAAAAAAAGTATGTCTCTCTTTTTAACTTACTTCATCAGCTCTGCATCACAAAACAGAAGCTGCCATGGCATACTCCTAGCAACCTAGGTGCAGAGTGAACAAACTGATATTTTATGAAGTTATATGCTACCAATATAGACTATAATGTGGAAAAGTGCCAGCTAAGAAGTAATGTCCAAGAGGAATAACAAAAGGCTGAACCATTACCCCACAGTAGCTGTGTAACAGGAGCTTTTTCTATTACATCCCATGTTGGCCTCCTCAAATATATTGTATATATATATATCTTCCAAAAGGAGAAGTGGGGAATGATTTTATGACTGGCAGCAGAGAGGCAACAGGGAGTAGGAAGAAAGCAGGTTATAATTCCAGTGTGGGCTCCTCTTATGGTCCCCAGAGCCAACAAGAACGTGCATTGCAGGGAGAGAACTACCTTTGTTATGGTAAGCAATGGTAGACTGATAGTGTGGCTATACTGGCATAGCACTCTCAGGAACACTGAGGACAAGCTTGAACTATATGCCAATGTTATGATTCCAGTAAGTGGCAGCAGCACTGCCAGCAGGGGGAGGGGATACATGTCAATAGCAGCAGTATACATGGTGAAGAGTCCATTGGGATGACCATAAAAGACTTTGTATTCAGATGTGGATTCCACAGAGTCATGGGCCATAGAGATGTTGGAAGGTTATATTCAAAACAACTGTGTCGAGTCTGCCAAAACAAATACTACTGTATTGGCATCTCAGGGGGGATTTCAAGTAGTTGTGCTTTATCTAGGCTGCCAGTGTATACTCCAAGCTGGTGTTTAGTGAAGCACATGCTATAGTAGCTGACAGGTGAACTTGCCACTCTACGGGGAACATGGAGAAGCACATCTTTATTAAAATGAACAAGCACCTGCTATCACAGGACTGCTCCATGAGTTAGAGTGTGGCCATTAGTAGGGATACAGTGTGAAGAAGAATGATGATGAGCATCCTAGTGAAGGCTTCTTCAAACCCTAATTCTACAAATTCTAAGTGTGCCCTGCATGAAACACTGAGCAGCAGCTGTCTATTCACAAATACAGGCTTCCTCTTTCTGTTCTGTTTTGTGTACTTTAACCACCATGTGTGTTGAAAGGGTAAGGAGAGGGACAGTACCTTTAGTACACAAGACAACATATTTACCAACCCATGTTACATTTCATAGGCAGCACCTCACTCTTTTTCACAAAAACACACACACAAACACTATATTTTACACAGCTATAAAGAGTTGTCTGCTTTTTTTGTCTGCTTCTTTAGATACAAGAATCATCTTTGGATATATGTGCGAGTGGCCCCATTTTTCCTTTTGGTCCCCACTACTTTAATTTTAGATATTCAACATATGATCTATCTGAAACATTTGTGGCCTACCACTATTAGAAGGAGCAGTTTACCTGCTTCTGCTGGCAGAGCCTATAATTGCCCATGTGCAATGCACAGGCCTCATCCACCAATGATTGCAGAACCATGTTGGGAGATCAGTATAACTTTGCTACTAGCAGAACATATTATTCATTTCTTATACTGTGATTTACTCATATGTAATATCATAAGTGCCTGCATATAGGGCATAGTTCTGATTTTCCAGTGCTTTGGTACACACATTGGGGCCAGAGTTTCAAAACTTTAGCTATTCTGTCTGAGCTCACAATATAGGTCACTTAAGCATCTACTCTAAGTACTTGTGCACACAGAACAGGTACTGAAGCTGAGATTTTTCAAAGCTGCCTAGGAAATTAGATGCCAAATTAATGGGAACTGGGCATCCAAATCCCCTAAGTAACTTTGAAAATCCCACCCTTGATCCCTAAATATCCTAAAATGTATCCACAATTATTTTCATTTGCAAATCTAAACTGCACTTACAATTATTTTTGAGGTCCAAAAAAGGTAGGCTAAAAATCAGGACAATTATTATAACATTATGGAGTTGATTTTTTATTATTATTATTATTTTTAAATTAAAACACTAGTGCTGTCACCATTTAAAACATGATTTTATCTTCATTTGCTTCCCTATCCCAAGTAAGCTAATCAGCTTTTATTTAAGATAACTGGAATTGGATGTGGTCATCTTCATCTGGACAACTGCTGCTAGGCACTTGGGAGAAAAACTTCAGACCTTAAAAGTGGTGTATGCAGCTGCAAGATACCAGCTTGGCCAGGCTGAGAAAAATCCTATTGCTCAGGAACCCGGAGAAATAGAAGTGTTATTTGGGAAAAATCCTGCCCACTAAACAAAAAATACAGGTATGTCTGGGGGAAGCTGCGTGACAAGACCAGCACTGAGCCAATATTTAGAGGGGGGAAGGGATGCATTAGCTGATACCTACTACATAACTAATGCCTTGGGCAAATGGGATGGGTCACAAGCGGACTATATTGCTGAGCACACCTAAGGCTGAGCCTCGCTTTTAGTTAGAGTTGGTAAAAACATTTCCACTGAAATTTTTTTCAATTAATTTTTTTTTTTCAAAAATGTTTTTTTCACCACATACCATTTTTATGAAAAGTTTCAATGGCAAATGAAGGAGATTTTGGTAACATTTCAAACTTAAATTTTCATTTTGTTTCATTTCCAAAAAACTGAAAAAAATCAAAATTTGGATTTTTTTATTTATGTTTTTGTTTTCCTTTTTCCTCCTTTCCCCTCCTCCCTCTTTCACTGTTTTGCCACTAAATGCAATAGACTATATCAGAAGTATTTCACTTTTCCCTTTATTTTTTATTTTTGCACTCTGCACATTTTCCAAAGTTCAAGAGGTTTTTAAAAGTTACAGTTTGTGGAAAGGAAAAAGAAAAAAGCTGGGGGGAAACCCAGGACATTATTCATTGCATAACATTTCCCCCCCAAAAGTAATTGTTCTATTTCACACCCTGAGAAACAGAAGATACTTCAAAAGTTCTAAATTTTCGTGACGTTGTTTTTCCATGTTTTCAACAAGCTCTACCTTGAACATGTTGTTTGCTCTTATCAGAGCTATGGGTGCCTTGGGAGGGAAGAGACTGGGTCTGGTAGAGTCTGGTAGTTCCAAAGGCAGTTTTTGCCAACAAGGAAAACAACAGTTTAAGACTTAAGACATGCCAGAATAGGTTGTGAAGAAACTTTCAGAACTTTGAAAACAGCAGCAACAGCTGCTTGAAAGACACTGGTTTGATTATAATAAGGGGAATAAAACTTACAGGTTATAGGCCATGATCAGCTCACAAGCACTTATTTTTGTCATAGGCACCAATGATAGTTGAATTTGTCAGCTAAGCCAGAATAGGTTATTTGTTGCTGCTACAAAACACAGTTTTGGAGAGAGGTGGTGTCTCTGCAATATTTTCTTACAACCTTGTAATTGCAAACTTAAGTGCTGCTGCCAGGTCCAGGCAGTTTAATTTGCAAATCAATCCTTGACTATATCTAACTATTTTACACACATTTGTATACAAATGGTATACATACAGACTTGGTCATTTTAAAATAAAACTGAAATACGTACGGGACTTATATCACCATTTTGTTTTTTAGGGTAAACAATCCATGAGACTGAGTCAGCAAAGGTTAAGATCTATGGTCTGTGTTAACAGGAGGTCAGACTAGATGATCACAATGGTCTATTCTGGCCTTGGAATCTATGAATCTATGAATACTGAATACCCTGAACCAAGAAGTCTTAGAGCATATAGGACAGAAAGCTATGCTAATGAATATGAGGAATTTAGATATAAATGTGCTCTCCAGAATTCATGGAATGGTAAAATATCCATAGATTTCATGTCATGTAATTTGCAGAAAGCATGAGAAGCTTTCTGATGATGGCAATCCTCCTGTGTAAGTGAGTGGGAGGTCTTTAACAAGTATTAATGTACAGGTAATGTATGTGAACACTTCTACTGTTTTAAATGAAATGCATGAAAGTAGAAAATCTGTCATGTGGTCCACAAGAAGCTCCTTTCACTAGGTGCAACATGAGGAGATCAAAAAGTTAACCTCCTTGTTTAATCTGTGTATACAAAGTTCAACTTTTTTAGAGATTTTTAAATACTCTGCAAAAATGGCCAGAATATTGGATCAAACTAAAATGACACTCACATACACAGAATAAAGGACTTTAAATATATGAGACCAAATATAATTAATCACACTAACGACAAGAGAATAGAGAAGAGGAACTCTGGCAAAATACTTCAAAATAGAGCCAGCAGAATGCAGAGAAATAGAGAATGCAAAAAGCTGGCCATTAAAACCAGCAGCAATAATATTTCTTTTTAATTTATTTGAGAGAAATGTGGGCACATCCCCAAAATTAGGACAGCTAAATTTTCCTGTAAGATAACCAGATTTGAAGTCTGAGCTGCCCCACGGACAAGTGATCAGAATTTATTTTCTCAATAAATCTGGTGATCCCCTTTTACAGCTAGGGAAACTGAGACACAAGGTACGTCTACACTACCCGCTGGATCAGCAGGTAGCGATCAATCTATCAGAGATCGATTTATCACGTCTAGTGTAGACGCGATAAAATCAATCCCGGATTGCTCTGCCATCGACTCCGGAACTCCACCATGGCGAGAGGCGGAAGCAGAGTCCTCACGGCCAGGTAAATTGACCTAAGATACGCCAACTTCAGTTGCGTATCTTAAGTCGACACCCACAGTGTAGACTAGGGCACAGATTCAGTCACTGCCTAAGGCTGTACATTAAGTCAGTAACAGAGGTAGGATTAGAACTCAGGAGTTTATGGTTCTCAACTGTATGTGTGCTGTCCACCAGATCACTCTGCTTCTTCTTTACAGTGATTTCAAAAGGATATTAACAGAAACCTGTTATTGACAGCTGAACATTACCCTTTTATACCAAACATAAAAAATCATGGTAGAGAGAAACAGGAGAGGAAGGAAGACCTCTTGTAGTAGCATTCTGATATGAGAGGAAAGGAGCAGAGAATTCTTTTCCCCCATAGAAACAGAGTAATTGCCTTTTGGGATCAGCCCAGTAGTCCATCAAGTCCAGTATCCTGTCTCCAACAGTGGCCAGCTTCAGATGCTTCAGAGGAAGATGCAAGAAACCACACAGTAGGTAGATGTGGATTAATCTGCCCTCCATGAGGGTCTCATCATAATCCCTTTAGTTGAAGATTGGTTTAAATCCTGCAGCATGAGGTTTTATATACCTTCAAATACTCTTGTTTAGCATTAACTATTATAACTGTGGATTTTCTTGTTATTCATAAAAATGTCCATTCCCTCTTTCACTCTATATGCATCCGAAGAAGTGGGTTGTAGCCCACGAAAGCTTATGCTCTAATAAATTTGTTAGTCTCTAAGGTGCTACAAGTACTCCTGTTCTTTTTGCGGATACAGACTAACACGGCTGCTACTCTGAAACCTGTCATTCCCTCTTTGAGTCTTGCAAAATTCACAGCCTCAGCAACATCTTGTGGCTATGGTTTCCACAGGCTAATTATGTATTAAGTGAAAAGGTATTTTTATCAATATTGAATTTTCCACCTTTAACTTTCATTGACTGTCCCCATTATTTTTGTGTTATGAGACAGGGAGAACAGATGTTACTAATCTACCTTCTCTGTACCATTCACTATTTTATATACTTTTATCAAGACCTCTTTTATTTGTCTCCTTTCTAAAATAAACAATCTCTTTCTTTTCATTCTTCTTTCAGATTGATGTATTCCAGGCCATTTATCATTCTCATCGCTCCTCTTTGAACCCCATCTCATTCTGTAGTGAATATATATATATTATATGGGATGACCACTACTGCCTATAGTATTCCAGGTGAGGCCACCCCCCTGATTTATATAAAGGCATTATAATATTTTCCATTTTATTCTCCATCTCAGTACTTATGCATGCCAACATTTTGTCCGCCTTTTGACCAGAGCTGCATACTGAGCAGAGATCTTCATTAAGCTGTCCACAGTGATGTCCAAGTTCCATTTGTGAGTTGTCACAGTTAAGTTAGAACCCTGTAAGGTGTTTGAGTAGTACAGATTTTTCTCTGCAAAATATATTATTTGCATTTGTCAACAATAAACTTCACCTGCCCTAGTGCTTCCCAACCACCTACCTTGGTTAGGTTCCCCTGAAGTCTTCAGAAGTCCTCTCTGGATTTGATTAACCTAAACAGCTTTATGTCATTTGCAAATGTTGGTTTCTCTTTCCAGATCATTAATAAGTATAAAAGAGAACATGAGACGTAACATGGAACTTTGAGGCTGTTAACCTTTTGCAATAATGAAAATGGACTATTTATTCCTGCTATCCTGCTTCTCAGCCAGGTTTTGATCTATTACAATACTTTGTCCCATGATTACTTAGTTTCTTTGCCAATGTATTGCCAAAACCAAGTCTTCAAAAATCATAAGTCAGCTCTCAGAAATCATGAGATTGGATTAAAATCATGACGTATTTTTGAAATAATAAAATTTGGGGTTCTTTTAATTTGTATCCTGGTTTCTGAGCCTTTAGCTTACATTTGCTTCATGTTTCAAGGTTCTCTCTGCAACAGTCAGAGCTAAAAACCTGAGACTTTAAGACAAATATCAAATATCAAAAGACTTGCAATAAAATCATGAGAGTTGACAATACTGTTTCATGCAACACCTTGTCAAAGGCCTTTTGAAAGAATGAATTATGTCACCTGGTTCTGTTTTATCCCTTATTTTACTGACACTTTCAAAGAAGTCTAAGGGCTTGTCTACATTACCCGCAGGATAGACGGGCAGCGATCGAGCCAGTGGGGGTCGATTTATCGCGTGTAGTGTAGATGCGATAAATCGACCACTGAGCGCTCTCCCGTCAACTCTGGTACTCCACCAGAGCGAGAGGCGCAGGCGGAGTCGACGGGGGAGCGTCAGCTGTCGACTCACCACAGTGAAGACACCGCTGTGAGTAGATCTAAGTACGTCGACTTCAGCTACATTATTCACGTAGCTGAAGTTGCATAACTTAGATCGATTCCCCCCACCCCAGTGAAGACCAGACCTAAGAGACTAGTGAGACACAATTTTCCTTTGCAGAAACTGTGTTGGTTAGACCCTGTCATATCATGATTTTCCAGCTGTTTTCACATTCTATTTTTAATTATTTCAACCAATTTTCCAAGTACAAATGTAAGGTTTCACTGCTTTGTAATTACACAGATCTCCTGTACATACTTTTTAAAATATAGGTACAATATTGCTACCCTCCAATTCTCTGATATATTAGCTGTTTTTATTAAGCGACTGCATAGTTTTTCTAGCAGCTCAGCCATTTCATATCTTAAGCTCTTTCAGAATAGGAGGTGGTGACACTGCTTTTTAAATTATCATTTTTTTCCAGCACCGAATTACTTTTAAATAGCAAAATCAGTACATATTGTAATAGTTCAGTTAATTGCTGGATTATTCTGGGGGAAGAATTTTGCATGTGGAAATTAAAATGAGCACTTTGAAAAAGTTATACAATGATAAAGGAAGATTTTACAGAAAACGTTGGTTGGAATGACTTTAACAATGGCATCAAAATGGGCGGTGGGGGGGAACAGACAAAGAAAAATAGACATTCAAGGGGACAGCAGTGGCTAGGACTAAATCAGCAATTGCAGTAAATGCAGCAGCTGTAATAAGTACTGCATCTCCTTTGCCTGCTTCACAGTTAATTTCCTCCTAGCAGGGTAGCTGAAATTTACCCTGCTGGTTTAATATATACTGCCTGGGGAGAGAGGGAGAGAGGAAGAAAGATCATACTAGGATAAACATGGTACTACTAGAGCCAGGTGACATCAGCAGTTTTGTAAGACAGCTTACAACATACCCATTGCTTGAAAAGACCCAGGCATATTTACATTTAAAAATAACTATGGGGGCTTCATATTTCCTTAATTGCCACTCTCCAACTCTCTTGAATCCAGGTTCAGTTGTGTATCCCTGGTGACACATAGGAGCAGGTTATGTACTCAGGTCAAAATAAGAAGATAAAAAATATATCTGAGATTTCAGAAATCCTGCAGGATCAGAGGAATACTAGACATGACTGAGTTATCTGCCCACTTCCATTACGTGCACCACCCAAGAGCCAGCTTGCAAGGGCTCTACACAGAACATCACTAGTCACTAGCTAATGGCAATATAAACAGAGCAAACTATTGGGGTGAGGAGCAGAATAGAACTTCAAGGGAGAAAGGAGTCTCAGGCCAGCAAGGCCAGGTTTATCTTAAGTATACAGTGCTTGTAACAAGAGGAAACAAAAATGGCTCCTCTCCTAAAGTGCACTGATGCAAGGTATGGGGAGAAGTCAGAAATTGTAATTTGCCTGTTTCACTTAATAATGTATCACATTTTTATGCAGCTCTGGTACAAAGTGAACAAACATGTTACTTGGCCTATAATGTATCAGACTTGTGGGTGTGAACAATCAAAAGCTCAGTCACAAAATATTCAGAAAGATGGACTTTGAAAAGTAAATAAAGAAATGTTCTGTTCTGCCATGAACATCTACAGACAGACTCTGGATTTTCTTGCAGAGTCTCAGTTTGATCAGGTGCATTTCCTGAAATGGCGATCCCCTCGTTCAAAATGCAAATGTAAAACCACTAAGTGTTTACAGAATAGACAGGGCAAATCCAGCAGCCTTTACTTAGCCAAAACTCCCAAGTTTGGCCCAAATCTTTTTATTTCATTTAATACTGTTGACAAGGTCAACACCCAGTGTCATCCATGGTGATGTTGCACCTAAATAGGAATGAATATTTTGCTTCTCCTGCATCAGGCAAGTTTAGCACATAGGAAATATTGGTTTACATATAATTTTAAAGGAAAAGCTGATTTCCAATAAAGCTCATAATTGCCAGAAGATATGACTCTACTCACAAATGCCAACAAGCACTGAGAATTTTCCTAGGATTTTTGGCACAATAGTTATATTACACTGCCATCCACTGACCGTCTCTTGTAAGTACATGCACCGATAGAAACAGAGGCTGTTTTACATTGACTTGGCTTAATTCCCACTGAAAGACCAGCCTTCCCTAGACAGATATACTCCCAATTCATTTCCTCCTGCAATGATAACTGTAAAATTTACCCAGCTCACAAAGGAAGAGAAATAATTTCTCTAATAGCCTTAATGGGTTTTTAGAGACCTTGGCTAGCATCCAAGTGAGACTTAGACATGGTTGTGCAGACAAAGTGAATGCAGAGCTTACTCTCGTGTGTATGAGTATGTGTGTGTTGTGTGTGTGGTTTTACTGTCAGATAAGTTTCAGAAAAGATGTATTAATTGAACCCCTCAGCAGTGATGCGCCCGCCAATAGCTTTCCCTTACTATATCAAGGGATGTGAATGAAAACTAATTGTGCTTCAAAGAAAAGGCAAATCACAAGTCTGTTGTAGGATTAGGTTTTCCTTTAATTAAGACTGTTGAAATAAACAGCAAGAGAGCTGTTATGGACTTTTTCATGTTATATTTTAGTTCCAGTTTCTCTATTGAAATATGAGACTATCATGTTGTTACAAAAGAAGATCAAAGAACAGAATACACTAGAAAAGCCAGAAGAAGCATTCAGAAATTAATATTTAAGTTTTACTTAAGTGAAGTAAAATTTCCCTGAATTAATCTAGTAAAAATGTTTTGAATATTTCAGTTACAAAGGGACCAATATGATAAACTCTTACTATTCAAATTTAATAATAACTGCCCTACTCATGCACTGCTGTGACTGGTGATGGGTATGTGAAGACAGATTTTAGATAAAATCATGTAAATGATTCCAGTCTTGCTATTATCTACATCACTAACAGTAGATTTACATACCATGTAGGTTGTAATATATATAGTGTGTACATATGTACCATTGTATGATACGTCAGCATGAGAGCAAGTATATACTGCACAGGGTAACCATACTGTACAAACTGTTTATTGCCTCTTCCAAGAATTTGAGGCAGGAAGATATGACTTTTTTGGTGGTCTCAGTTTCCTTTAGATGTGACTGACTGAGCAATAAAGAGCTACTGTCAACAATGAGCAGCAAGGGAAGGATATTTTAAGGACCATGGACAATTAACCAGGAAGCTAGGAAGGATGGTCCAGTTGGTCTAGTCTCAGACTTGGGTTTACTTCCTTGCCCTGTTACAGAT
Source organism: Terrapene triunguis (assembly GCF_002925995.2). Taxonomy (NCBI): domain Eukaryota; kingdom Metazoa; phylum Chordata; order Testudines; family Emydidae; genus Terrapene; species Terrapene triunguis. Next base: position 2,861,525 of record NW_020664964.1, on the reverse strand, counting down.
TTCCCGTGTGTTTTTGGGTGAGTTGCCTCAGCTCTTCGTTTATAAAATGGGATAATAGCACTTCTGCATCTCACAAGAGTGCTGCATAAATATATTTGTAACCCTTCTGCCAGGTGGAGCTGGTAGCAACCAGGACCGGGTTCAATATTTAGGGGTTCCTCTTCAAAAATTCAACACAGAACCGGTTCAAGCCCCCACTCAGTAACCTGGGAAAATTACACACCACCCGGGGGCACCTCTGAGACACAAAACTTTGCCTCTCGCAAGCACAGAGTCTGAGTGTAAAAAAAGAAACATTTAATGAGAGGAGGGAAGTCACCCAACATTAATTAGGGAAAACACCACAAGCAAGATTCATAATCATAAAACTGTGAGCAGGACACCCACCCCAGAGTGTGTGGGGCAGTGTCTTCTGCCTCATGTTCTTGAGTTCTACAACCAAAAATTCCGTTTCTATGCCCCTCTCTGCTCCCTCACCATACCCCACTCACAGTGGCTGTCCTTAGCACTTGCTATGGCTAGCTGCCCCACCAGCTGCTTGCCGCCTCATCAGCTGCTCATTCACCAGCCCACTGTCAGTCACCTTTTACTACCACCTGCCTTTCTGCTGTGACTGCTACAGGTCAGTCTTTTAGTGATCAACAGCTCTTTACAAACTGGGTAGAAACACTGCCCCACCACAAGTGATTTCAGCTCTCCTTTGATCACTTTAACATAACAAAAGGCTCCTAATAAAACCTATTTAGCTCTATCTTTGAACAGTAGGGATGAACAGGTTAAACCAAACCAGAGATCCTGAGGAAGCATCCACACCTCCTGGCTAAGACACCTGTCCCTATTTCTCTTACTTTCATAAGGGTCTGGCATTCGAGCCCCTGGCTTAGCAAGTTCCTTTCAGCTGAGGGTGACCCCGTACAAGCTCAGCACAGTTCTGCTCCCCTTTAGTTATACAATGAAGATAACAATACTGATAACAACATTTCACTACCCCTGCATTCCATACTAAAGTGATTTGTAACCCAACATCAGCCAAAGCTGATCACTTGGAGCTACACAACTCCTGTCTGTGCATACCTATGCAGAGTAGGTGTGTTCATGTAAACATAGTTTGCTCCTGAAGTCTCTCCCCCTCCCGAACTAGCTGTCAGGGGAGAATTCATTCAGACCCTGCTTACATCTTAAAGATTGTGAGATGACCAAATGCTATGTTAATGGGGTCCACATAAGTACCTAGGGTATATGGAACACATAGATTCTTATGGACAAGGAATAGGTGGCAGAACAGACTGTATTATGTATTCTGCTGTTTGTAATCTATATATGTGAAGAAAGGTTTAAGAATCCTTCTCCATTGAAGATTTCCACTTGCCTCATGAGTTTTAGAAGGTACTTCTTTCTGGTGTCTAGACCCTAACCCATGATGGCAAAGAGAAGGAAAGGTGACAGTTAACATTATCACCCTGAGCAGAAAATCCACCCTGGGTACCTGCTCTCACTGCCATCCTTCAAAGAAGGAAACTATTTCTCACAGCAGGTAAGTGAGCACACACTAGGGCAGGGGTAGTCAATAGGCAGACTGCAGGCCAAATCTAGACTGCCAGCTGTTTTTGAATGGACCCCAAAATCTTATCTATTTTTTATTTGTTTGTTTGTTTATTTTCTCTGGAGTCTGGACCTTGACAAAAAATAATTAACTATCCCTACACTAGGGGCTATCATGCAATCCCACTGCAGTTAGTGGGAACTGACGGTGCTTGCTGCCTCCTAGGACTGTGCACCACCTTAAAAGATTTCACTCTAATATATACATTACGAAAAAAAATGTTCTTATTAGCTGGTGAAGGTTATTATCATGTGCATATCCCATATAAATATGAAGGCCCAATTTCATCATCCCTGGTGTAACTCTGGTGGCTTCAATGGAGAAGATGTAGTTCCAAGCAGTTTCCTATGCCCTGACCATTTGGCCATGCATCCAAAATGGCCATTCTAATCTCTGCCACACTCTCCTTCCCCAATCTCTGGTGACTGCCCCTCTCTTTGTCAATCCCTGTACACAATTCTTTCATTAACTCCCTTCCACACTTTTATTTGAGGCTGTACCACTCTCCTCACCCACACCCAGGTTTCCTCTGCCCACTTACATTGGCTCTCAGTAAAAGATGCTGCTTCTCCAGCTGCTGTGCTAGCTGCCTTCCCAAGTATGGACCACATGTGGCCAGTTACTCTAGCGGCTACAACAGAAGAAGACCGGGGGCAGCAGGCAGACAGTTGCGAGGGAGTCTGGCTTCATAGGAGCTGCCAACCAGTGTACCTGCTCCCCAGCATCAGTGTAAACTTTCTATAGTGAAGGTAGAGTATTGACATCTTTCCCCAGCTCCTGCTGGCCTTCCCTTTCCCCCCACCCTCCCCTCAAAATCTTTTGATACCTCTCTACCCTTTCCCCAAATAGGCCAATCAGAAACAGAGGGAGGGGCATTTCTCATAGGGCGCCTCTTTCCTCTATGATAGCAGCAGCTCTTGCAGGTCCCTCTGGATTTTTAGTCCCCAGTCACTACTGGAATGGCTTTTACACCTATGCAGTGGTGTTATACCAAAGGTAAATTTGGCCCCAAACCTGTAAACTGTGACTATTTGAAAAAAAATGACAGCACGTTATTCTTTTTTATTGCTCATCCATAATGATTTGAGAGGGTGACATGCAAATGGACAAGTGTACCCAACTAGCTCTCTTTTCTTTTCAGCATTAACACACTAAAGGTTTCAAGAATCTGGATGATCTTAAAGTCTTTGGATGCATTTGGGAAAATCTAAATTCCCATTGCCACGCTGTGGGAGTACTTATCTTAATGACACTAATGCTATACATTTTTTCATAACATCTAAATAGAGCTACAATTCTGATCTGTTATGATGCTATAACTCAGTTAAACTGTGGAGTAACTCAGCAGAAAGGGAATAAGAAGAGTTGTGGCTAGGAAGTTCTTTTTCCCTGGAGATAGTGTTTTGGTTACTATATTTAACTCTTATTATAATCAGAAAGAAAATAGGAAAAATTCACGAATTTGGGGTTCAGCCAAATATATGACTCCTGAGTGCAGATTCCTACTTTCTCCAAGACTGCTTCTGGCTCCCAAGCAAATGTGACATCAATTCCCCTGAACACCAGTGCAAGGAGAGAGGAAAGGGAAGGTGCAGTTGACGTTTTGTTTAACAAAGACAAGGGTTGTGCTCTTCACCCTGTAACATTCCCCTAAATGCTTTGTTCCCTTGGGTGCTACTAGCATTTCTTCTTATTATTTTCTTTGAATTTTATGAATTCACTTTTTTCATATTTTGCAGCTATTTGAATACTTTTACAGTCCCAAAATACTTGAATTATCTTGTGCAGCTGCACTGGAGGAATATAATACTTTAAACTTTTCAAAAAATGAACAAAAGCCCAAATTCACCAATTTTTCCTTTTCCACGAGTCTTTACAGTCTTTTGCTTTACACGAGTCTTTCCCAGACTTCTAGTCTCAGCACAGGAGAGATTAAATGCTGGTTTAAGCTTGGCACTCTTGAGACAGGTACTTAAAGCTGTTTGAACATTTCTGCTTTATCCCTTTACTAAGAGCTACAGTACTAAAAAGAATTCCCTTCCTCAAAGACTGTTGAAGTCTAACAAAGATAATATCAAAACTTTGGTGGATTTTAGTGCTCATGAAAGTTAAGGGCTGAATGTACTTGCTACAAGCAGACCCTATCAATGAATCTCCATGAGGTATAATTGCCATTTGCCCAAGCTAACCATTTCTTGCATCTTAGTATTCGTTCCAACATCCTCTATGTGTAACACTTATCTTCAATTTTCCCTGCTTTGTCCAGTTTCCCTGAATATTGAGTTGATATTCATGCTGTGGTGCTGTTTGCCAGTTGTCCCCAAAGTGCCTTGACAAGGAGTAGCTTCTCTGCCCGTGACACACCTTGCATCTTCCACCCTTACACATATGCACAGGGAATGGTTGTGATCTGGCACTTAACATTGCAGTATTATAATGCTTTAGCCTTTAATATAGACTTCACTTACCTGACTGTCATAATTGTTTAATCTACCATAGCAGGTCCAATCTTGCTTCCATTTGGCATCAAGAAGTCTTTTGCCATAGGCTTCAAAGGAAACAGGATCATTCCCATAGCTTCTTTGGATTGCATTTTACTTTTTTTTTCTTTTAGTAGGTCCAAACCTGTGAAGTTCCAGAAGGGAAAATAAGGAAAAACATCTTGAAAATTTCTGATTTTGACAGTTCCTCCAAATCAAAAAATTAGGGCTACTTTCTCTCTTGCCAGCACATTGTGTTTCATCCTCTCAAATTAGCTTGCCTATCTCTGTGGCAGTCATTCTTTTTTTTTACAGACCTGTCAGTTATATGCCCAGTTACTTTGAAATGGTCAAGGTTAAACCTGTATTATTATATTATCCATGAACTGTTATGCTGTAAATGTACAACTTCAAGAATGTTTGTCCATATGCCATCTCTTGGGAAGAGTTTGTTCTTGTCCTTTTCCTGGTTAAAGAGCAATTGTGAACGCCCTTCTTCTAAGAACTATTGTTATATTTCTAATATCTCCTCTTGGAATCTAGCCTGTCCAAATCTTCTTTGGTTCTGCATAATGGTCAGCTCATAAAGTATAACCTTTTTCTATACACCCTTTGTTCAGATTAAAGTTTGTTTGCTTGTTAGCCCAGACTCTCCCCAGATAGCTGGTGACTGTTTTTCACCGATATGTCAGACAATGCATAGATTTTATGGCCAGAAGAGACTACTAGATCATCTAATCTGATCTCCTGTATATCAAAAGACATTAAATTTCACCATTATCCCTGTATTGAGACCAATAAATTGTATTTGACTAAAGCATATCTTTTAGAAAGGCATCCAGTCTTGATCTGAAGACACCAAGAGATGGAGAATCCATCACTTCCCTTGATAGTTTGTTCCAGTGGTTAATCACTCTCATTGTTAAGGTGCATCAACACTTACAACAGTGCCCAGCTAGCACAGGTATAAGTAGCAGTGTAGACAGTGAGGCATGGCTTGGGTGAGTAGAATAAAGTAGAGTGTGCTATATGCCTGAACACCCAGGGTATATACACTACACAGCTCTCTACATGCCCATGCAATGCCTCCCACTCCACACTGCTAAAAACAGCTGCCTCTCTCTTGCCAGAGCCTTTTGCTGCCACAGAGAAAGGCTCTGGCAGCCAGGAAAGACTCCAACAGTGGGGATGCAGCAGGGAAAGGCTCTGGCACCTCTCCACTGCTGGAGCCTTTCTCCGTTTCCTCCCCATTGCTGAAGCCTGTCTTTGTGGTGTGTAGCTACACACTGTAGTGACAAGTGTGGACACAGTCTGCCTTTCATTGTGTTGTGTAGCTACATGGGTAGAGCCTGTACTCTACATGCTGCCCTAAGTATAGACGTAGCATTAGAGATTTGTGCCATGTTACAAATTTGAATTGGCCTGTCGGTGTCTAGCCATTGATTCTCATTATGCCTTTCTCCACAAAAGAGCTGTTTAGTACCCAGTATTTTTCCCTGTGAAGCACTTATACAATGTAATCAAGTCACCTCAGTCATCCTTCTGATACACTATGCAGATTGAGCTCATTTAATAGCTCACAGTAAGACCTTTTCTCCAGCCCTTAAGTCATTTATGTGGCTCTTATGCACCCTTTCCAATTTTTCAACATCCTTCTTTAATATGGACACCAGACCTATACATAAGTCTTTAATTCTTTTTCAATAATAGCCTTGAAGTTCCCATAATTCTCTGTCTCTCAATAATACTGATCTATATGTGATGTCTCAATAAAGAGTAGGCTGTCGGTCACTGGGTCCATTTTCTCAGTATGCACCGTATTACATTTATCACTGGGTTTGAATGTGTGGAGCTGAGCTAAAGTCTTCTGGTGAACAGCTTACATCTGTGGGTTTCTCATCCCTTGGTGGTCTGCTGAAGTTTAAATCTGTTCACTGCCCATTTCCTTTCTGCTGTTTTTGCTTTAAGGGGTGAGTTTTCCCCACAAGGGTTATTGTTTTGCAATGGAATAAGAGGCTTTATTGTTTACGGAATTGTTTTTATTCTTTGTACAATACCTAGGGACTTTTGATGGGTGCTTTATAAAATGAAAAATAAACAAAGGAATCCTGTCTATTAGTTGTGCAATCACAGTGCCTGCAGCAGGGACATCAGCCATGGCACTAGCAACGAGTCTCACAGTGCTAGGCCGGGCCGAGGGATTAGTGCTGCAGCACTTTATAAAGAGTAACCAGGCAAACTTTTATCATTCTTGGTGGGAGGAGGGGGATTTTTGTAGTTTATTGGTAGCTTCCATTCCCTGTTTTATTTGTATGGGTTCTTTAGTATATAACAAAAAAGAAACGAACTAGAAAAGTCAATATGGTTTAGACAGAGAAGTCAACATCAAGCAACCCATAAAAGCTTAGTCTGCATTTGGAGCGAACTGCTCACTGCTGTGTGTAAAGTACATCAGCCCCACACAGCTCCTCGCAACCCCACCATTCCAGAAAGAATGTCATGATACTAATGTTGAGAGTTGGTGTCCTGGCAGAAACAAGCGCATATGCAGAGGGCAGGGCATGCTAACTGAACACCATGAGGCCACCATGATTACTCACAGCATACAGCCGAGGGATGGACATCCTAACATTAGCACAGAGGGCAAAGTATGAAGTGCCTAATATGAAACAGATACTTCTTTAAAACACTTTTCCAAAATACAGCTCAGAGTGAGCAGAATTAGACAAATGAGGAGCACTTTGCAAAATCCCACTCTTTATTTTTTGTTCGTCTTATTTTTTACCTGTCCTGGTGCCTCCTTTCCTATTTTTCCCTTTTTTAATTCTGCTTATGCCTCAGTTCTATTCTTCTTTCCTCCCCTTAACAACATGATGATTTTTTCTTCCCCTCCCAACTCTTTCATTCTACAAAGGACAGAGCTCTCTCCTGCCAGTAGCACTACATGTGTTGTCTAGAGCAGTGTTTCACTATGATCATGCAGGCAGCAGAGCAATTGCATGGAAAAGGAGGCTTCGCTTAATTGGTTGCAGGGTAAGACTTCTGCTAGGGACCTGTGCTTTACAATAGAGACAGATATAATGAGGATGGGGTGCAAACAATACCACTTAGCTCTTCGACAGCACGTTTTATTCATACATGTCAAAGCAATCTTACGTTGCATCTACACTACGTACCTACCCTCCTTTTGGCTATGTCTACACCATGAGCTAGGAGTGTGGTTCCAAGTTCATGTAGAAGTACTCGCACTAGCTCTCACTGAAGTAATGTGAGTACAATTAACAGTGTAGCCACGGTAGCACTGATAGCAGCAGTGGTGGGATGGATGAGCTGTGCCAAGTACAAATGTGCCTAAAACTGGTGGGTACATACTCAACATGGCTCAGCCATGCCTCCACTGCCAGTACCCATGCCATTGCAGTTACACTGCTATTATACTCATGCTAGCTCTTATTGAGCTAGCATGGATATGTGTACACAAGCAGGGGAATCACAGCCCTAGCTTGTAGGAAAGCGTAGCCAAAAGGAAGATTGGTATCATTATTCCCATTTTACAGGCAAGGAAACTGAGGCACAGAGTGGTGAAGTGACCTACCCAACCTCACACAGGAGAACAGCAGCAGAGCCAGGAACAGAACTTGACTCCTAGGCCAGTGGCCCAGCCCTTGGCTCCAACTTCCTCCTTACTAGAAGGCTCAGACATTGTAGTTATGTAACATTATCCTGAAGACACAGCAATAGAATGTTACATATGTCCCCACCCAATACTATAATTCAAATATTATGTATCTCCCTCTGGATTTTTAATGCAGCAGACATCACAGTATGTAGGTGTGGTATAGTAAGCTTTATTATATTACTAAGCTATACTATCTCAGTGATGTTATGCTATTATATTGAAATATACTATTCTCCATTCCTGGGTGAGTAAAGGAGCCACACAAATATGCTGGACTGTACGCAGAATAAAAATTAATTGGCCTCCAGCTTTTGAATAATATCTACAGAAAAGCAAGAACATACTGTAGATAATTAGGTCAGACTTGAACAGGCTCCTAAGCCTGCTTTCCATCCATAAAGCTTCTACCTCATGGCTGCAGTTACAGTTATGCTATTTTAATCCAAGGAGAAAGGAGATTTTAAGGGCTTTGTGCTTTGCAACTTTGGGGATTTTCTCTTAGATAATAAACAGCAGAGATTAAAAGTCGTGGGCTTTTTAAAAAAATTATTTATGTATTTATCCTTTGAAACCTGAGATAATAACAGGATTTTGCAGCTGAGAGGAGATTATAATAGTAATAAATTATAATTGATCTTAAAATAGTTAACCGGGTAAGCAATTATGGGGACTTTCACTTCTGCACAAATACTAAGGCATTTAAAATTTACATGAGAAATAAAGATATTTCTCAGATCCTAAACACCTTACTTCACTCTACATGGGCTTACTCAGAAAAAAGGCAAATGTTTGAAACTGGAAGATTCAGCAAGCAGAAGCTATTTTTACACTGCTTTTTTTAACCAGCAAGGACATTAAAAATGAGTTTAAGAGCAACTACATAGTAACCTGAAATTTAAAAAGTCCTGTTACACATAACCACCTTACCACCAGTTCCCAGACATAAGTGACTCTTGGGATTACTGTAATGAGTGCCAGTGCCAGTGCCAGTCAGTCACTAAATACACATGAGGGTCACTGACTATGGCCCAGATCTTGCTTTGTGTAGCAAACAGGTGTACTGCTGCCTGCGCCCATATGCAACATAATGCAGGATCAGCACCCATACCAGCAGGGGGGAAGCCATAGCACACAGAGCATACACGTTTGACAAAGGCACATGCTGGAGTATTGTGTCTCGCTACTTGCCTGAACCGCTGAGTTAAATAAGATAGGCTATTGAATAGTGAAAAAATCAGAATTTGAATTGACTTGGATTAATTAACTCTGCTGCTGCTTTGAATACTGAAGTTTAGTTAATTTGCATACAATATATTTAGTGAATGAAGCTCAAAGCTGTGAGCTCAAGGACTAAGTCATGCAAATCTCATTTTACCCATGAGGTTCTCTCAGACCATGCTCATTTACTATTTAGAAAGGGTAGTACTAACCCTGCTAATTCACACAGTTTGAACCCTTTTAAATCTAGAGGTCAGGGACTGGTGAGATTCTCTCCCCCTTTGATGCCTACTTTTCACTATTTCTGAATGTAACAGGTGAATGGCAACATTGCCAGTGTCTATAAGCTCTAAGTTAAAATACTTTAGGACAAGAATTTCAAAAATTTCAAAAGAATTTCAAAAATAGGAGCCTAAAGTTAGACTCTTAAATCTGTATTTAGGCACTTAAATATGCAAATCTATTTTTAAAAGTGCTGAGCACCCAGCAGCTCTCATTCCCTTCAATGGAGGTGTGAGGTAAAAGGTAGCAGGATGAAGATGGGGTGGGTGTGGAGTAGGGCATCCCATAAAGACTTACCAGTCTTCTACCCGAAAGTCACTGAGTATCTCACAGTCTCTCCTGCTGAAGCTGTTATACTTTGAATACACTATATAACTATTAATTGGAGGCACACTGGGTCTCTCGGGTGAGTCCCCCTAGCCACTGCTCTACAGAATCATTCTCCCTCTTTCTTTGGCCCAATAAATGTTTTAGCATTTCGTACAAAGTGAACCAAGTTGGACAGGAAAGACTGAGAAAACCCCAATGGGTGAGACAGTCATCATGGTGTGGGGCAGACCTGCACTCAACTCTCTTTTTCACTTCAAGCAAAGTGGGGATTTGAACCAGCATCTTCTCCATCCAGGAGAAATGTGGCAACTAACAGTTGTTAGGGGAGTACCACCCTCCTTCTCAGCTGTGTTTTGGGTAGGGCCCAATCTAGTAGGTTGCCCTGAGGTGGCCTCTGAGCACATACCCAATCAGGACCCACAAGGAAGATAGGCAAGGGAATGCCTAGTTTGAGAATTCCACTGTGAGTTAGGTGTCGTGCTGTTTGGTGGTGTCAGGACTCAGGTGCCTGTGCACATTTCCAGCTGCAGAAATGTGGGTATTTAGGGGACATTCTCAGTGAAAATGTAGGCACCCAGGCATTTTAGACGGCAGCTGAGCAGGGGGATTGTGAATTCCAGTGGCACCTACATATTGCACTTAGGCACCTAAAGTGGCAACTAAGCACCTACATCACCCTTGTGAATCCAGTCTAGAATTTCTAACTATTCTTGATCAGCTTGATTGTAGAACTTCAAATTTTACAGTTAAATAATGCTGGTCAAGTATTCTTTGTCAAATGCATTATTCCAATATGCTGTTATTCATCAAAATAATTATTCAACAAATAGTTCTTCGGCAGTATTTGACCAGTTCCATAGATGGCTGAATACTATTCACTGAATAAATAATTTAATGTATAATGGCAATATTGGTTGAATAATTCATGGGAAGAATATTTTTTCAAGTATTTTATCAGCACTATTAAATACCAGTAAAATCTAGGACATAATCTAGGCTTATTTATAAATTATGGCCTTATTCTTTGGTAAACTTGTCTCTGCTTTATAAAGTCTGCAAGAGTAAACAGATGGTAGCTAAAGTCTGGATAGCCAATAAAGATGTGAGGACTCAGAACCACAGCGCTCTTAACTCATAGTTTCATATGCATTGCTAACTACACATTAGTAATCCAAGATATATTAATAAAGCATATGTTTAAAAAGATTGTGCATATGTATTGTAAGTCAGAGTTAAGGTTTTTATGGGAATGTGTAGGTTAAATTTCATGTCATTAACATAATGTCTGAATTATTAGGATAATACACTTCTGTAAATGAGCTTAACTAATCATTTCCAGTCATTATCATGCTTAAAACATTTTACTGCAATGTTCTTTTCATATATTTTTTTCTATATAAGTGTTATTATATATGGTAGATGATAAGTAGGCTTCTGAGGATTAGATTGTTATTGGTAAATGTCAGTAAACGTCAATTTCACTGTGCATGCACAAACCAAGGGAAAATATTTCCATCGATAATAATCTAAATGTACAGATAGGCAGAGTCATAAAAATGCTTCTTGAGAACTTAAAATTTGATTTAAGGATATTTACTTTGTATATTTTGGCATGTGATGATGACAATTTGTGTTATAAGTTAATTGATTCATAGGCTCTAAAGCCTCAAGTGACCATTGTGATAATCTAGTCTGACCTCCTGTATATTACAGACCATAGAACTTCCCCAAAATCTTTCTCCAGTATATCTTTTAGAAAAATATCCAGTCTTGATTTAAAAATTGTCAATCTTGATGTAAAGAATTGTAATGGTTACAAAGCTTAAACATTTTTAATCTCAAAATCTACTGTCATTAAATAATTATTGTCTGACCCTCCCATTGTCTGACTCCTCCCATAATTTCCCACAATTGTGAAAATTTAAATTAATAAAAATCACACAAAATGCTTAAACCCCATAATTTTGCACAACTGAACATTCAAACTGAAAAAATTAGAAAAGCTTATGAATGAACCTTGACATTATCCAGGGGTGGGCAAACTATGGCCCATGGGCCAGATCCGGCCTTCCCGCCATTTTAATTCGGCCCTCGAGCTCTCATTGGGGAGCAAGGTCTGGGGTCTGCCCCACTCTGGCACTCCAGCCGGGGACCAGGGTCGGGGACCGCTCCACGCAGCTCCCGGAAGCAGCAGCATGCCCCCCCCCGGCTCCTACACATAGGGGCAGCCAGGGAGCTCTGCTCTGCATGCTCCCCCGCCCCAAGCGCCACCCCCGCAGCACCCATTGGCCGGGAAGCACGGCCAATGGGAGCAGCAGAGGCAGTGCCTGCAGACAGGGTAGTGTGCAGAGCTGCCTGGCCGCTCCTCCACGTAGGAGCCGGAGAAGGGACATGCCACTGCTTCTGGGAACCACTTGAGGTAAGTGCCACCTGGAGCCTGCACCCCTGAGCCTTTCCCCATGCCCCAACCCCCTGCCCCAGCCCTGATCCCTCTCCCACACTCCGAACCCCTCGGTCCCATCCCCAGCCCTGATCCCCCTCCCACCCTCCTGCACCCCAAACCCCTCATCCCCAGCCCCAACCCAGAGCTCACACCCCCAACCAAAGCCCTCAACCCCTCCCATACCCCAACCCCAATTTTGTGAGTATTCATGGCCCGCCATACAATTTCTATTCCCAGATGTGGCCCTTGGACCAAAAAGTTTGCCCACCCCTGACATTATCAGTCAAACTAAAACAAAATCAAGTTCTGCCACCTAATAATAAGTTAGCAACTTTGTGTGTACAAGGCTAGGTCTACACTACCCGCCTGAATCAGCAGGTAGAAATCGACCTCTCGGGGATCGATTTATCGCGTCCCGTCGGGACGCGACAATCGATCCCCGAATCGACGCTCTTACTCCACCAGCGAAGGTGGGAGTAAGCGCCGTCGACGGGAAGCCGCAGAGGTCGATTTTGCCACCGTCCCTACAGCGGGGTAAGTCAGCTGCGATACGTCGAATTCAGCTACGCTATTCGAGTAGCTGAATTTGCGTATCTTAAATCGACCCCCCCCCCCCGTAGTGAAGACGTAGCCTAAGATGTATATCTATAGATATAATTATAGATTTATAGATGGCATTTAGATTTGGCATACATTTAACTTCCAGTAAAATCGCTATCTTAATCACTCTTCTGGGATAGTTTTGAAGCCAAAAGCTGTTAATAAACTGACTAATAGGTTTCAGATTTCAGTAGGGAGGGACAATTTTCAGCATGGGTCCTTTTAGGTCCCTTGAAGCTCCGGGATTTATTTGTTTGTTTCCCCTATCTAAATGGTGTCCCTGCTAGTAGTCTATTAAAATTTTTCAGGGGCATATTCTTTCTTTTGCCACTTATACATGACTGTGAATCTAGTTTTCAGCCATGAAGTTCCCTTTCACGCCTATCTCTGGTATTTAAAATGCCTGCCTTTCTCTCAACTCTGTGATGAAGAATTTAGATTGGATGCAAAGGATCAGGCTAGCACTTTTAGTGAAACCTCATTACTCTGAGTAGTGAAATATGTATATGCAGGTGAGATCCATTTACAAAATGGATCATCATCGAAAGAATGGTGGGGAGGCAGCAGAGGGAGAGCTGTTCACAAGATTATCCTGTTAGAAGGATTTTCAGTACATGGGATTATCTATAATGAGATTAACCACTAGGAGATCAAATTCTGAATGGATGCTCCAGGGAGAGACAAAATGCCCACTAAAACAATAGAGAAGTGGGAGGTGAGAGCTACAGCAACCAAGAAAAAGTCTGCACTTAAGAACATTGCTTTTCAGGTACTACAAAAAGGAGAAGAATGGTGGCAAATTTTCAGGACTGCAGATCAAGTGTGCTTGTACCATCAACAAGAGGAGTGCAGACAATGTTAGGAAGCATGTGGCTTCTGAAGAGTATGTCAAGATGTGATAAAAACTGGCTATAGACTATTTATTAATGAATTGCTGAGGATCCATAGTGAGAGTTGCTAGATGACTATGCAAACAGTCACAACGTGCATTATATTTCATATGCTTTTAGAGGAATCCCATTCAAAGGCATTTTAAATGCAGGCAAAATCGATATAATAGTGTGAGCAGAAGGATAGCAATCACAATTCCCAGAGACTGTGTGAAAACACTGTGTGAAATAGGTTCTGAAATTATATGGGATTTTTTTTTCATAGAGATCCACTTGATAAAACATTGGTGTTCTCAGAAATGCAAAATTATATACTCCTTTTCACTGGTGCCATTTCTGCAATAAGTTCAAGGCAGCTTTTGTCAGAAAACCAGAAAAATGTGTTTAAAAGATGGTAACATTTGCAAACTCATTGTCCTAATTTACCAAGAGGCTTCAAATGGAGGCCTGTTTTTGCACTTGTAATATATTGCAGCTGCAACTAATAGGCTAGATTGTGCTTTTAAGGAATAGCTCTAATTAGAGGCTGAGGTGGCACTGTCCCTCCCAAGGGGAAATAATGGAAAGACTGTGGGATCAATGTAGAAATGGGAGCACGACCATGGCCTTGTCCCTTCCCTGTGGGGGTATTGTGCACCTCTGGAGGTTCACAGTGGAAGAAGTTCAGGTGAAGCCCCAGGTATCTATGTATTGGCTAGTATGCTAGATAGTTAGGAAGTATGGGTAGAAAGAAAGGTTGGATAACTGAATAACTATCTGTCTCTAACACTTCTTGGTAACAAACATGAATTTGATACTAATACATAGTAGTTTGTTAACCACCAAAATAACTGCCTTCACACCATTTTATTTTTTTAAGTATGCCAAACCAAACCAAAAATACTGTTGTTTTCAGCTTGTTCTCCTCTGGGATATAGTGTGCTAGACAAAGGTTTGAATTGTGCAAACTTGCTATTTAAGAAAAATGTGCTACATCAGCATTTTCCACAAAGAAATTATTTGCAGAGATATAACTAACCTAATTACTCACCATTGTTGCAAGGAAGCATATTAATGTGCTACATATACTATTAGTACATACAACACCGATATGATCTACAAAGATTGAATTACAGTGGAAGGTTAAATAGAAGTAGAGGCAGCTATATATCTTCTGTTATATGTGCTCCTTTTTAAATATCTATTTTTTATTTGAGAGTTTCTCATTCCCTTTGGTACAGCATGAACTTAAAAGCAACCTAGATTCTTCACAGGACTTTTAGAGTATATGATGGATCAATAATTTGTTGGTTTGTTTATGAAATGTGCCAACTTACTGGGACAGAGTCATTTTTAAGAGGAAGCAAAGATCAATATATATGTGCATAGATTTATGGATGTCTTTGTTACAATCAGAATAAGTCTTTCTGTTAAAGAACTCTAAAAGGCAAACTTGGCTTTTCTTTTACATTGATGTATTAGCTTGTGAAGGTCACTTTAATTCTAAACACTAAGAAATACCACTTGGTGAGGCTTTTATTCTGATAAAATCCTTTTGTAATTTAATTTGAGCAGCATAAGTTCTAAAACACAAGCAACAAGCCTACTAACATTTTTAAACGTTATAATCATTAAGATTTGTCCATTTTCTTGGATGTGTCAAATGTTTGCTTAAAACTATGAATCTTTCATCCACTGTTCAAAAGAACCATAAAATATCTTCTCTAAAACAAGGATTGAGATGCAATCTTAAAAATAAAATCTCTGATTAGAATTCTACTTAAGAAATAAACTACTGCATATACATCAGTCTATCTTTACAAAACAGACAATGGGTCAAATTCTTCCTTCATTTACACCCATGCAATCCCATTCATATCACTATGGCTTGATGGTTGTAAGTGAGGATAATATCATTTATATCAATAGGGTTACATGGGTGTATCTATTGGACATGTTACTGTGTAGCACTACTGGACTTGGTACATAGAATGGTTTGTCTATCCACACATATGTAGTTGCATGGACTTAACTAAGGACAAAATTTGGCCCTCATTTTTAAAAAGAACTATGCTTTATTATGTCACTTTAAAACTTGTATAGAAAAGTGCGAGAGAGAGAGAGAGAGAGAGAGAGAGAAACTTTTCTGCAATATGACAGGTGAGATTGTCATCTTTGGAGTAAAAATGTGCATAAGGAGAAAAGATGATCCAAAAGCTGACCAAAACAAGAGAATGTAAACTGTACTCTATTCTCCCATCAAATCCCTGGGTCTAAAGTTCCATAAGAAGAAAAGACAACTTTGACAGAGGTAACAGCACCCCTATTTATGGCTTCTAAGAACTAGCACACAGGAGATTTGGCTCAGAAGTAAGAGCTCTCTCTGAGCCATAGCACAAAGTTTGTGACAGATGTCAGTAGCAACAATTCTCCTGTCACATGCATGGTACACAATTGATAAAATGTCCAATAGCCAGTTCTCTCACAAAATGAGTAAGTTACACCAAAAAACATGCAACAATGTCTAATAGTGCTACACAATAATACAGTATTACTTCTGATGTAGCTGTGAATGCCTTTTAGGTCTGGAATGGTGTTCCTATTGACAAACAAGTAATTGGAAATGCAGTGTATAGCTGCATTCAATCAAAAAGTAGTAAATGAACAAGAACCATGGGTGAAATCCTGGCACTGCTAAAGTCAATTGGAGTTTTGCAACTGAATCAATGGAGCCAAGATTTTCCCCTTATCTTTGATACCTGACCTATTCCAAGACAAAAAAAAAATGGAAACAGTGTTTCCACATTTAGTAGAATACACTGGAGCACCAAATGACATACATCTCATTGCATACAACTTCCAATATATACCTATTGCTGCTCACCATGACAGCCATATTACAAACTATTCTTAAATCACTGTGACACTGGTCCATCCTGCAGTCTAAATCCACTATTATCAGCTGTGCTGCCACATAGGCAGAGTGGACCGGGGCAGGCTAAAGCTCAATAAGGCAAACATAACTCTCTTGTGGTGCCTTTGGAGGAGAAAGTGTTGAGAAGGAGATGTGGAGTCTGATCTAAAGCCCAGTGAAGTCAGTGGAAAGACTTCTATTGAATTCATCAGGCTTTGGACCTATGTCTTTCTTTTAAAAGATATGCTGATGTTTTCTAGAGAGTTACTAAAAAGTGAGCAAGCCATCTGCACCCTTTATCCCCTCACCCATGATGGCAGCAAAGAGTTTTGTGTGTAACTTACTCAATTTTTTTAAAGGACTGGCCACTGATCCTTCATCGAATGTGTTGCATGCATCAGATAGGAGATAATTGGGCCCTAAAACTGGGAATTAATATTTAATTTAATTTAATTTAATCAGTGCCGTGAAAAAATTCTAATTTTCCATTTGTTCAAAAAAGGTTGGGGGTGAACATTATCACAAAAATAAATCATAACATGCTATGAAGAAAAAGTATATTAAAGAATGAATTATTCTGCTTTCTGCATGCATAATTATATTTATTGACTTTTCAAACAAAAGAAGAATGAATATTATTAAAGAATGAAAAACAATATTTATTGTTAAATGGAAACAATGGGTAATTGTACCATTAAGGTTGTTGTTTACTTGATCCATAATTACTAAAGCCATTTCACAAACTTTGCTTAGGAAACAAGACACAGTGAAATTGATTTTTGCATATTGGGTGCTATGTCAGAATGTACCCCTGTGTCCACACCCTACACACAGTTGTAATAATCTTTGTACAAAGTATGCTTTGTGAGGTACCATCTGAAAACTCATAATATGCTGCTCATTATTGTCCTGATAAAATATGTGTGGCAAATGTGTATGTGAATGTGACAGGTTGGACCCCCCCGTCCAGGGTGCCACCTGATGTGCTGGGGTCCCACTGAGCCTGCCTGCTCCACCACCCGTTCCACCAGCCTAGGCTTCCTCACCCTGTTCTTGCAGTACCAGGCCCTCAAGCCTTCTCTGGCACACACACAGGTAAGGCCACATCCAGCTATAGACACATACTGAAATCAGCTCTGTGTGGGAGGATTCAGCTCAGGGATTTACCCAGCACTCACGTGCACACCTCCTTTGGGTGTGTCTGTCTGGCTGCAGATATAGGCAGGAATGACTTGCATACTGGACGCTGTTTGTGAGCAGTCCAGACTGAAGCTAGAGCAGCAAGGCATTGTAAAGGGCACCCCAGGTTGGAGGGCAGGTGTGACACAGATACTCACTAGTCTAGATTGTACTAGTCTAGATTGGTATGTCACAGGTGCCTAAACAAGATTATGGATCTTATTGATCTTTGAGTATCTTCCCAAAAAACTTTGGAATATTCAAAAGTCTTTAAATTGGTGTGGGAAGAGGATTACATGATGCAATCAACTCAGCTCCAACCAAATTCTGCTCTATTTACTACTCGGTTCTCTCTCTCTCCCTTTCTCTCCCCAACCCTCTCTTTCTGTGACATCTGTCAGAGGGAATCAAAACATCACTAAAACCCCAAAACAGGGAGTGAAAAAAAAGAGAAGGCCACCAATTAAAGCATCTCAAGATGGCAAACAAGCTCCTAAAATAAAGTAAAATGAAATGGGATGTAAAAATCAAAAGACATCACAAAATTCTCAACCAGTGTTATGGACCCTAAATTTGAGGCATTTTAGACAACTTTATAACAATCCACAGATACCTCCCAAGTGGATATTTTCTTAAACTAATTAGATGACACTGAGCCATGAATCACTAGTCTGGAAGAGACCACAACATGATGGAAAATATGCTGCAAATCCTACATAATAAGTTCAGTTTTCTAGAGGAAATATCAGAATTAGGAAATCATGCCAAGCACCAAAAATCTTCATATTGTTGAACTTACAGAATCACAGAAATGTAGGGTTGGAAGTGACCTTGAGAAGTCATCAAGTCCAGTCCCCTGTGCTGAGGCAGGACCAAGTAAATCTAGACCATCCCTGAAAGGCGTTTGCCCAACCTGTTGATGGAGATTCCATAACCTCTCTTGGAAGCCTATTCCAGAGCTTAATGACCCTTATTGTTCGGAAGTTTTTCCTAATATCTAATCTAAATCACCCTTGCTGCAGATTAAGCCCATTACTTCTTGTCCTACCTTTAGTGGACATGAACAATTGATCACAGTCCTCTTTAAAACAGCCCATAACATATTTCAAGTCCCTTAGTTTTCTCTTCTCAAGACTAAACATGCTGAATTTCTTTAATCTTCCTCAAAGGTCAAGTTTTCTAAACTTTTTATCATTTTTGTTGCTCTCATCTTCACTCTTTCCAGTTTGTCCACATCTTTCCTAAAGTGTGGTGCCCAGAATTGGACACAGTATTCCAGCCCAGGCCTCACCAGTGCCAATTAGAGTGAAACAGTTACCACCCATGTCTTACATACGGTACTCCTATAAATACATCTCAGAATATTAGCCTTTTTTGCAACTGCATCACATTGTTGAGTCAGATTCAGTTTGTGATCCACTATAACCTCCACCTACCAGTACTATCTTCTTGTCAGTTATTCCTCAGTCTGCAATTGTGCATTTGATTTTGCCTTCCTAAGTGAAGTACTTTGTACTTGTCTTTATAGAATTTCATCTTGCTGATTTCAGACCATATTTGTCAAGGTCATTTTGAATTCTAATCTTTCTTAAAAAAGTTATCAATAAGACTAGGATTTTTATTTGTTCTCTTTGCATACTGTGTCTATTAATGTGTGAACTGAACTGGGTGTCTTACAACCAAAACATGTTACTTCATGTGACACTCTGTACCAAGTAGCACCTTGGAACCCCCATATTCATCACTGTCATATGATTATCATATGTTTTGTGTAAAGTATTCCTTCATCATTTTAAAAGTCTTGATCTGTTGAACATTAATATCCTGTTGGATTTTTTGTGCTATCATGGTATGTGAAGTGATGAAGTTTTGCTATGTGTGTGTTACTGAAATATGTTGTGAAGTTGGGAACACCCACAACCAACTTTACAGGTACAACAATGGAGTAGCCAGACAGCAGTTAAGGGCTGATCAACATCCATCAAGGAAAGATCCACTATCCCGGAAACTGTATACAATGGAGACTGCCTGTTCCCCACATCACAGCAAAAGATCTTTCCAGCAAGCTGGAGGAAACTATAAAAAGGGAGAAGTGACATCATCACTTGGCCTCACTCCCCTCACAACTCAACACCTGGAAACATGTCTGGAGGACAAAGACTTTGAAGTGTGGGAGGGTGATCCCAGATGGTGAAAGAGTCCCAGCCTGTATATTGAGGATCTGTGACCCGTTTATACCATCTGTCAGGATGAGACACTGATTCAAATCCTGTTTAGTTTGTAGAGTTCAGACTTCAAATTTACTTTTATTTCTTAGGTAACCAACTTTGATCTCTACGCTTGCTACTTATAATCACTTAAAATCTATCTTTCTGTAGTTAATAAATCTGTTTTATATTTTATCTAAAATAGTGTGTTTTGGTTGAAATGCTTGGGAAATCTCAGCTCAGTTTACAAAGGCTAGTGTGTGTTCCCTCCACATCGAAGGAGGGGTGAACTTAATGAACTTACACTGGTCAGGCTTCTGACCAGTACAAGATGGTACAATTCTGGGGTACAAGGCTGGGGAAGTGGGGAAAATTGACTGAAGCCTCTCTATTGTTGGTTCATGAATGGCTGGGAAAAGCATTCATGTATTAACAGTTGGGTGTGTCTCTGCCTGTCGATGTCTGTATAAGTGTAGAACCTGTCAGAGGTTTGTGGCTTGACACAGCATCACAGTGTAAGAGGGATATCCCAGGCTGCTGTGACAGAGGGCTCAGCAGTCGCACAGTCCAGGTTGCACCTTGGGGACCCCGTCACAGTGCATCTGAGCCCCATTCCAAAACCTAGAGGTCACTATTGCTATGATTTCCAAGACAAGTAGGCACATTTATCCATTGCCGGGAAACTCCTAAAAGGAGAAAAAACAAGTTTCTTCAACCAGGATTTTATTCTAGAGGAATTTCAGAAAAATAAGGCAGCCTTTAATCCATTTCCAAAAACTGTTATGAGATTATCGCTAGTATTCAACCAGATAGCCAGCTAAAATATACAACAAACCTGCAATAAACGTCTCAAAAACCAGAAGCAGCATACAAACATGCTGAAAGTCTGTCTGCCCCCAATAAATGATCCGCCATAACAAAGTTATGGTAATTATCTGAAACTAAACATTAGAAAATGAACACAGATATTTATTAAATCCTACTTTGTCTGCTTTACAATCTAATTCCTCAACTCATTCACAGAAACATCCGAGAGTTCTGCTTCCACTTCAAAATTTATGTTCTAAAACAATAGGACAAATTCTGCTAGTTCTTGCACAACTCACACTGGTGTAACTGATAGCAGAATTTGGCCCATCATTTCTGCTGTTACTGAGGAGATTCCTGAATAAAACATGTTCAGATTTTTAAAAAATGGCTGAAAGACCTCAATAGTACTAAGTTAATTAATGAGTTTGCCCATTAAATGAGCTTCCTGTATACCCCCCCACCAAATCTGTTCTGTTGTGTCAATCATTGTGCAATTCAACCTTCTTTGCAGTTCTGGATGTTTAAAAGCCATGTACTCCCTACTAGGCAAAAAGGGTTATTTCTAGCGATGCAGGTATGTTCTTATCTACAGCAAAGCTTTGCTCTCTCCCAAATTAAGCAGGGTCTCCTGGTGTGGTTACGCTCTATAATCTGGCTATTTCCTCAGAATTAGCTATTTAATTGTTAACAAATAAATAAGTAATCAAATCTTCCTAATAAAATGATAATGATGAATAATAATACAAATTGAATTTTAATATTTTTGCAGTTACATAAAATACAAAAGAGAAGGACAATTTGTCATGTAAAACTCATCTGAATTTTCAATGTGAAAACAAGATTTGCCTTGTGAAGATGCTTCTATTACAGATTTCATTTGTTTTTTCTTAACCGATTGGACCATTCTTGTTTTTGCTATTTTTCAATTTGCTAGAAAAATGTCCTAACACTGAACAGTTGTTGACTCTACTGAATGTTGAAGTATCTGAAACAATGACTATTTTTGTTAAATCTCTTGGAGATCAGATTACACCTTACCTTAGAAGTCCCAAAGGAATAAAATTCATTACAATTGTGATCCCATTTTTTGTGCATGTTGACAATGTCTCGAGAAAAAACCCCACAATGATTGAAAAGACCACACAAAACAATTCCAAAATGCTTTAGGCACACACTATGTGAGTGACAACTACAAATTTAAGTGCTGTAATTCTTTGATTAATATAAAGAAAGTGATTTAGATTATTTTGATAACAGCCTTTAGGGGGGGAAATGACACATAAAGGAATATAAAGATTTGAGGTTTGAATTACTCGCCTAAGATGTGTTTTTATAAATAACCTGTCAACTATATTTTGGAGAGGGAGGAAAAAGCAGAGTTGTTTTTCACAAAGTAAACTACATACTGTATACTACACAATGACACAAATTTTTTCTTACCCTTTTTCACTTATTTATATAAATACAACACCTCAATAACTTGGAACATATTATGAACTATTAAAGAGACCAGAATCTGTACCTGATAGGAAAGCAAGATTAAAATTTACTTCCAGTTCTGAGAATGAAGTGAAACAATGCCTTCTCGAAATATACCATCCAACCCTCCATATCAAAATTTCCTTTCCATACTAACAATTGTTTAAAATTGACTGTACTGATCAAATATGATCTAATAATTTAGTTCTGGAGTGCCTCAATGAAATAGCATTACCTGTATTAAAAAAAAATGTGGAGCCCACTGCTTCTGAGAAGTGGAAAGTGGGCTCAACTGGGCCCAATAAAGAAAACTGGGCCACTTATTTAGGTACCTGAATATGGAATTAGATGCTTAACTTTAGGTGTTCAGTACTGAGAATATTTGTCTTAGGAAGAAAGATCTGGTAGTTCCTCATGATTATTAAAGGATCCCTCCCTAAGGATAATTTAAGATGGGAAATGTACTCAAGGAATTTACAAACGTTACTGAACAGGTATTTGCTCTGTTCTCCACTCAGAGAGGACAAGGCAGAGAAAACATCCTAGAAACTCTGCAGATCTTCAGAGTAATCCAGTGCCATCCCTGCTGCTCTCAAACCCTTTGCAAAAGGAGTTGTTCCCTCTGTGCTGCTCCCCAGCCTGCCTGTCCCCACTGGCAGCAGAGCTAAAAGAGGCATTTTGCCACTTCTTCGTTCTGCTGTATTTGCAATCTTCTCACAGAGGGAAGGGGCAAAATACAGAGAGAGCGGAGCATTAACTCTATGCAGCATTAACTGCTCTACTTCTCTGACAATTCACAATACGCCCCTACAGACAGCCAATGGATTAAGCTCCAGGCAATGGATGTTCATGCAAAAGGTTTTCTACCATGCACAGAGAGGTTTTGAGCATGTCATGGGGTAATCAGTCTCTCTCTCCCCTGGGTTTAAGGCTCTGTGTCTATTTTCTCATCCTCATCCCTTTGGTCCCTTTGACTCCTTGGACTAGAGGAAAGCTTGATCTTAGCCAAAGATGATATTACCCTTCTGCTTATGATTTCATTTAAAATACCTCTTCTGTTAATTCATTTTCATAACTATTGGTTCAATAATATTATTTTGAGGAAACAAAATCTTAATTGTTTTTCAGAGTTTTCAATTAAAATAAACAGCGACACATGAGAGAATTTACAGATGGAACCAACTGAAAGTATAGTCAAACGTGGCATCCATTATGTACCTTGTAACTACTCTCTTTACAGAAACTACACAGCCATAAACTACAGCCCCTAAATCAAACCTAAAACAATCCCCTGATTTCATGGTGTTTAAAAAGTAGAATGCAGGGTAAATATCCCTTAGTGAAAAGTCAAAATGATATAAACTTAAGATTCACATTAAACCTGTGGATGAAGATGAAGGTTTTGAAGACTGGGATTTTGAAAGGTACCTAAAAGAGTTAATGACAGGTTTCAGAGTAGCAACCGTGTTAGTCTGTATCCGCAAAAAGAACAGGAGTACTTGTGGCACCTTAGAGACTAACAAATTTATTAGAGCATAAGCTTTCGTGGGCTACAGCCCACTTCTTCGGATGCATATAGAGTGAAACATATATTGAGGAGATATATATACACACATACAGAGAGCATGAACAGGTGGGAGTTGTCTTACCAACTCTGAGAGGCCAATTAAGTAAGAGAAAAAAACTTTTGAAGTGATAATCAAGATAGCTCAGTACAGACAGTTTGATAAGAAGTGTGAGAATACTTACAAGGGGAGATAGATTCAATGTTTGTAATGGCTCAGCCATTCCCAGTCCTTATTCAATCCTGAGTTGATTGTGTCTAGTCTGCATATCAATTCCAGCTCAGCAGTCTCTCGTTGGAGTCTGTTTTTGAAGTTTTTCTGTTGTAAGATAGCCACCTGCAGGTCTGTCATTGAATGGCCAGACAGGTTAAAGTGTTCTCCCACTGGTTTTTGAGTATTATGATTCCTGATGGGGTAGCCATGTTAGTCTGGATCTGTAAAAAGCAACAAAGAGTCCTGTGGCACCTTATAGACTAACAGATGTATTGGAGCATAAGATTTCGTGGGTGAATACCCACTTTGTCAGACGCATGTAACTGACAAAGTGGGTATTCACCCACGAAAGCTTATGCTCCAATACATCTGTTAGTCTATAAGGTGCCACAGGACTCTGTTGCTTTCTAAAAGAGTTAGGCACCCAACTTCCATTGAAATTCAACTGGAGCTGGGTACATAAATCATAGAATTCTAAATCCCTTTGAAAATCCCAGCCAAAGCCTATAAAGGTATTTAAAAATCATGTACATCAATGATGTGGGAAGATCTCAGGCTTTGAGTACTTTAAAGTCAATGATAAAATTTTAAAATCAATGTGAAACCTGACAGGAAACCAATGTAGAGGCCAGAGAACAGCAGTGATGCACTATAACCATTATGAACAGGTATACATGCGTGCTGCAGCATTTTAAACATGCTGAAGCCAGAAACAATTTCCCTGACTATACAACTAGTGAAGAATTACAGTAGTGTAATCTCAAGGTGACTGAAGCATGGACCAAAAGTGGTCTGTTATATATTTCCAACCAGCAGTGGTCAAGTAATAGAAAAAGGCTCATACCACAGGCATATTATATGATAAATGAACATAGTTTCAATATTGTTGTTGTTAATACAGACCCATGGGTCTAATCCAAAGCCCCTTGAAGTCAGTAGGAGTCTTTACATTGATTTCAGTGGAGTTTGGATCAGGCCCATAATGTTTTAAAAACAAAAAAAATTGACAAGATTCAGTCCCAAGGAACTTATAGCCTCAATAATATCTAATATAGTGGGGGGTCACAGTAAACTAAGGATGGGATATGTGGCTATGAGAGACAGGGTTACATCATGATATATGTTATTGTTATGGCCACCTTGCTAATTCGTCTTTGTTTTTGATCATTTGTTTACTTTTACTTTAATTTAATATAATTAATATAGGAAAATGACATTAGTGTCTGATCTGAATTAAGTGGTGTGAAAACATTTGAAGGGGAGATTTTTTGGATAGTCAGAGGATCCATTTGACAAATAGCTCATGAAAACTGAATACTTTGGTCCTATTTCCCCAAAACTGGTTTTATCAGTAAAATATATTAACTGGTAGCCAGTGGCTAAGAAAGGGTTATATGTCCAGGACTAATTTAAAAAGTCTTGGCTTTTTAAAATGAAATTTGAAGGGAATTTTCCCAGTTTTTGTGGGGATTTCTCATGGTTATTCATCCACTTGTTCACAGTTACATGCCTAATCCAATCTGTTAGATTATTTTCTCATTAAAAATATATTAAGCAGGTACACTAACACAGAAACTAGCTCAGCAGAAAGTGCTGTATATCTAATATAATCTGTCTAGGTTTATATTCTGTATCCTACCCATCAATGTATTATTTGGGCACCTGCAGGTAAGTAAAATGCTCACATTTAAATCAAGACTCACACCATAAGGACCTGATCGTAAATCCACTGAAGTTAGTGGAAAGACTCTGATAGACATGATCAAGAAATAGGGCCTAGTCCAAATGGCAATATTTGTACCATTCTAAGAAAAGTAACGTAGTTGAAAAGTAGCTAACAGTTGTATTTCAAGTGCATTTCTTTTCAGCTATTTTACAAGTGCATTAAAGAACCATGTCTGAATGCTACAAACAGAGTAATATAGAGCAAAGTTTTGATTAAACGGTTTGGCTGTCATGTGGACAGAACTTAAGCCATTTTAGGTGAAAATGAAAATGGCACTGATATGTGTTTTTAGCACCTGAAGGGATTAAGAGACTGGATATTACAAATATATCTAATATGTATGTCTCCAGATGATCCATTGGCTTGGTGCCAGAATAGTAATTTTTAAAATAAGGATGCTGTCAGTAGTTAGAAGTTTGGAACTTCAGTATAAAGCACCCCTTCTTGAAAGTGACATTCAAGAATGGCCACGAATGGCCTGACAGCCATCTGATGCAAGAAACTTAAAAGCTGTGTTGAGAAACCATTTAAATCATTTTAGTTCTGTCTAACTAAAGCATCATCCACAACACAACATTTGATTCAGGCTGCTAAAAGCCACATGAAATAGAAAAGATAAAAACCTGACACAGGTCAAAAAAAAAAAAACTCCCACATTAGTGATGTCTCTTCTGGTAACGCCACTGCTGCTCCAGATTTGTCTCAGGGGCTTCATTCTATTACTCACAGACAGCACAAGAGTCTATTACTATTCTGTTCCATGCTTTCTTTAAGGAATTAAAAGATGAACAAATTAACATTCCTCCCCAAAAAGGTAATTTGGCCAATGCCATCAGCAAATTAATGGAAACTTGAGAGCAACTGGAGGTGACTGACAGAGGCTGAGATACACTAGAAACCTTTTGGAGGATTCTGAAGCCTGCATGACAAAAACAGAAGACTTCCCAAAAAAAGAGAGAGAAAGAGAGCTTGGACATTGTTACCAGACAGGGAGATCACTGAGATCAAACTTCTGCATCACTGGAATGCCTCAAGTAATGGACTCCAGCCCATTTGGTCCAAACACTGCTTAAAAATAGAGTGACCATTCATCCTGTTTTGGCCAGGATAGTCCCTTTTTTAAGCCTTGTCCTGGCCGTCCTGACTTTTCTGGCAAAAGTGCACATTTGTCCCATTTGCTCTTGCTAACTGATGATCAGTTGGCAAGAGCAAACGGGACGAATGCCCACTTTTGCCCAAAAAGTGTGGCGCACGCCCTTAGCAGGGCACAGAGGAACGTGGAGGGTAGGAGCAGCGACGCTAGCCCTGCAGTGGGGCAATTGGGGGAACAGAGCTCCAGCAAGCAGCAACAGCCACACAGCAGCAATAGCCACACGCGGGGGAGGGCAAAGTTTGGGCAAGCAGCAACAGCCATGCGAGGGGCAGGCAGGGTTCGGGTGAGCACACGTTTGGGCGAGGAGCAATGCCAACCCCACGCGGGGAGCAGGCTGGGCTCAGAGAAGAGCCCTGCAGGTGGGGGAGACAGGGCTTGAGCCAACAGCATGGGGGGAGAATGGGGTCAGGGCACAGGCCAGCCCCATATGCGAGGGATGGGGTGCAGGGCTCAGGCGAGCAGCATGGGCCAGCCCCACGCGGTGTCCCATTTTCCCTTTAGGAAATATGGTCACACCACTTAAAAACCTGTTGTGCAGTGATTTGTAAGAGCCTACACAAGAGTTAAGGAGGGCTCCCTCCAGAAGCAACCAGGAGTGGACAGAAGCTTCAGGCCATGATAGTAAATTATTTGTTTGGGAGGAATTAATTGTTGTCAACTATCTGTGTAAACAAACCATTCACTGTCTATGCCTAACAGCAATGCAGATCTATCAGCACTAGCAATGTTGAGAGCCCTAGTGTAGACAGGACTCCTGGGTGTGTTGGCATTTTCAGCACTATATCGTCTGCCCTGATTAGAGCATGTTTAATATGACAGAGATAAAAATGCCAATACTCACGGGAGCCTTACTTATTCTCTGGCTCCTCTGGTTATTACCACCAGTGCAGCTGCACCAGTGCTGGCAATAGAAGGAAACTTTTGCCAAAAAAACCCTAGTGGAGACAAAGCAATTGAAGATTGAACCCCCATGGGTCTCATCTCCCTGACTCTCTAGTCCATACACTGTTTAAATCCAGTTTTTCAAAGCTAATAAATAGTTACTCTGTCACAAACTTGGCTCACTTTTTTTCAATTCTGTGGCAAAGATAAGACTTTGCTGCTACACAGAAAGCTACAGTGCTTTCAGCCTCCAATATCTGATATGCTTAAACTCCCCAAAGTTGTCTTCTGATCATTAAAGTAATTTATCAGCTAGACCTTTTGCACTCTGATACCTATCATGAAGAGAGGCTAGACTACAGTGGCTGCATGCTGATAAGAAAGTCCTACTCAGAAGAAATAAATCACCACCTTATTTTACACCTCTTATGGTTAAATCAGTGTATGTCTTTTAGGAACATATGAACAGCCATATTGGGTCAGTCCAATGTTCCATCTAGCCCATTATCCTATCTTCCAACAGTGGCGGATGCCAGATGCTTCAGAGTGAACATAACAGGGAAATGTATCAAGTGATGCATCCCCTGTTGTCCAGTCCCAGCTGCTAGCAGTCAGAGGTTAAGGACACCCAGAGCAGGGGGCTGCGACCCTGGCCATTTTAGCTAATAGCCATTGATGGATCTATTCTCCATGAACTTATCTAATACTTTTTGAACTCTTTTTGGCCTTTACAGCTTCCCACAGCAACAAGTTCCACAGGTTGTCTGTGCATTGTCCAGCTATACCAAAAGAAGGACAGGAGACACTTGATGTGGATTTAATCAGGCCACAACTTTATTATTAGATGTCTGGGACTACTTGACAGATAAAAGTGTACAGTGCAGGTAACCCCCTATTTATTCCATAATTACCCAGAGGGCTTTTACCAGATCCTGCTCTTTTTCCATCCAGGTCCCTCCAGCAAATCCATTGCCGGGACCTCACCATCCACCTCCCTCCGTCATAGGAGGGGTAAGATGGGCTATAAGAAAGGGGGGTTGGCTCCCTGCCGTTCCAACCATAGGAGCCCCAACCCCCCCCCACCATTCTGTTCCTTTAACCAGCACCTCCTTTTTAAGTCCTTTACCAGGCCATTTATTTGGTCACTGGATGCCGTCCCTATGGAGTACCTTCACTGGACATCCACCCCACACTAACAAAATGAGTTGCGACATACAGCCTACCACCTTTTGTGCTCACTGTAATAGGTCTTCCCTGATACCCTTGACTGCTGCATGGAGAAAGGGGTTTCCAAAAGGGGTCTGCACCTTTAAAGCCTTCCGTCCTTACAGAGGGTGAGTCAGCGCTGCAAAGCTGACCACCACCCACCTTTTTGTAGCAGTTTCTAACCTTGTTCTCCCCCTCCCGCACCATAAAGCACTACTGCCATCCTCTGGCATGCCTTGACAACATACCCCCTGCTTTACATGTGGTGCGGGGGGTCATTGTGTGAAGAAGTACTGTTTATTATTTAACATCACATTACTTTCTTGGAATGTATCCTGGCAGGGCTAGGATTGGGTTTGGATTACTGCTTATTATGCAAAACAAGCTCATTTTACTTTTACCTCACCCTCCCCTCCCCATCTGCTTGTTTCATACACTATTACACTTGTCATAAAATTAGACTGTAACTTCCAAGAAGTTGGAGCCTACACACTTTTGTGGATCTGGGACTAAGCTCTTGGCAGCAGAGGCTGTCTTTGTATTACGTGTCTGTACAGTGCCCAGAACAATAGGATCTTGATCTTTAATAGGAGCACTATACATAAATAAATAAATAAATACATAATAAATAATAAATCACCTGCAGGAAGAAATGCTATCATCCTTTTGCATTTTAAGGCATATTCACAGTTGCACTTTTTCTGTTTTTCAAAAACTGTAAAGCTTTTAGGGTCTGATCCAACTGCTCCTGAAGTAAATGGGACACTTACTCAGGGCTTGACTGTCCCTTCCACTGCTGTGAGCAGAGGGGGACCAAATCAGTGGATTATGGCTGGGAACAAACCTCTATAGTTCCCCCCACAAAACAATGCGAGTGAACCATGGGGCAGGGCCAGATTAAGCTTTTGTGGGCCAGGCACCAAACATATTTGTGGGGCCCCCTGAGGGCAATGGAGCATGGCGCAAAGAGGTCAGGCCCCAGAATAAGGAGCTGGCCAGGGGCAATGGGGCACAGCATGGCAGTGGCGGTCCCGCTCTGCCCAGCCCAGTGCGAGAGCACTGTTAACAAACTGGCAGTTGTCAGACACACAGTGGCCCACCTGGCCCTGTGCTGTCAGCATGCCCCTTCCCCTCGGGCCCATGCCGCACCACATAGTCCCCCCACCCAACACACCCCCGACTCCCTATGGCCAGAGGCCCCCTGACCTGCTATGCCAGCACCCCCCTACCCTCCCACAAATGCACAGCGCCCTGCACAACACTACTCCTGCCCAGGGCCCCCCTGCCCACAGCCCCACCACAACTGTCCAGCACCCTCCACAGAACCTCAACTCCCTAGTGCCCCAACACACACAGATCTTCCCTGCCCCCTCACAGCCCAGCACCCACCCCAGACCCCCAAGAGACCCACTCCCCCATGCCCTGCCTACCGGCCGCACTCACCAAGCTCTGCTGGGAGGCGACTGTGTCTGCCGCGCTGTGTCTGCCGCGCTTTGGCCCCTCAGAAGTGACAAGATCAGCCAGGCCAGGCCCTGCCCTGGCCAGACTCCCTCAGGATCCACTTGCCTGGAGGGGCCCAGCCAAGCCCCCCACACTGTCCCCTCCCAAGTGGCTGAGACTGGCCAGGCTTCTGCACCAGTCCCAGGCGGCTCAGCTCTGGGGAGATAGGTGGGGCTCCACAGGTGGTGGGAAGCAAAGACTGCCCGCAGGTGCACTGGGGCAGAGAGGAGCTGACGGGTGGGTCTAAGGGGCAGAGAGGAGCCCTTGGTTGGCCGGCCGGCCGGCCAAGAGGAGCAAGTG
>NW_020664964.1:2685417-2830877 GCF_002925995.2 Terrapene triunguis | reverse complement strand
GGAAGAGTCATTTTCTGTGGCATTGTCTCCTCATTAGGTGGCAGATATCTGAGCAAATGCTGCTTCTAAATTAAGGCAGCTTATATGAAGATATATAAGCCATCTTAAGCAGTAGACAAGACTAAAAGATTTCACAGTCAGCATCCAAGAATTATTTTCTTCATTCATATCATTGAGGTTTAATTACTATAATTACATGGACAATTTCATTACTGCAGAGTGATGGGACATTCCAATTTTTCCAGTGAAATAACTGAAAATATTTAGCTGACAAATTCAAAAATGTTGATTCTGAAATGCCACAATGGTGCCTCGTAATAATTGTAGTTCAGGTGCCTCATACCCCCATTCTCCTCTGTGGTATGGGCTCTCCAGCCAGTCTATGTCTCCCATCATGCACTACACTGCCTCCCCTCTCTCTGGTGCAACATGAGAGACTATTTATTAAGAGTTTTTTGCCAAAAAGTTGAAATCTTGCATAGGAAAAAAACTCGTTTTTGACCAGGTATAAAATTTAACCATTTAATACCTGTACTAAATGAACTGCAAGAAAAATGATATCTGGCAGGTTATTGCCAAGATTCCAGATCACAGAACAAGATTTTAAAAATCTCATATTTGCAATCATCTTCACCAACCACACAACAATTGGGTTAAATACTATTACCAGACACAGACAGACCATTATTTTATACACATAACTTCACACTTGTGAGGTAAAAAGTAGTTCATGTGGACCCTGCTGGTGTGCACTAAAAGTTCCCTAGTGTGCATTAATGCAGTAGTATTCAGCAGTGCTATGTTAATGCACATTAGGAAACTGTTAGTGAGTGCCAGCAGGGTCCACATGGGCCACTTAATGCATGATGCTGTACTGCGGGCTAAAATTTACACCGCTCTGGTGTGGACTAAAGCACCATGTAGTCAAACCCATAATTAAAAGTGTAAACAAGGTCAACAGGCCAGAGTTGGATATTGTGAGTCTTAATTCAGGAATTTTGCCAGCAAAGTTGATGTGGGGCACAGACTCCTGACCACCCACCATAACTTTCCCACAGTGGCCCACAGCAAATCATGTTTCCTTCTTCCCCCTCCCCTATCAATAAGGTTCTAAATACCAGCTGCTCCCCAAACATATCTCACTTCTGCTGTCAATATCTAGCTTCTCCTCCCTCCTACACAAATAGATTTTTACCTTTTTTGGTCCACTAGCTCCCTGAACAACTTCCTTCTCCCCCCCAAATCCCTTATCCTCCCCTTCAGCTCCCTCTTCAGTTTTTGGGTGTTCAGCTTAGTCGATGAAAACCTGAAATTGTCCATAGAAAGCAGATACTTTTCACAAATGTTCTGCCAAAAAAAGAGTTTAGTTGGAAAATTTCCCACCAGTGATTACATATTTTTAACATCAAAATTTCAGGTTCCAACTAGGCTGAAAGACTGTATGGTATCAGGAGAATTTGTGGAATGGGGACATCACAAGCCCAAAGACAGTGAAAGTTTGACTGGAGGACTAATGAATATGACAACACAAGAGCCACAAAACTGAAAGCTGAGCATTTGAGAGGGGGAAAGAATGTTTTGTCAGGCCATTTTTAATTTTTTGTTTGTTTTTTGTAAACATCCAATGAAAATTTTGAATACAAGCAGGCTATGTTAAAATTTCAATATCCTCACCCCCTAGATCGCCCAGCATCCTCCAACAAAACCAGGGAAAACTATATTTTATATTGCAGGTGAGTGCCCTAACCATTGGACTACAGAGTGACTCTTTCCCTTTTCTCTCGCCAGTGAATATTTAATGTATACAAAGTGGAACAGCTCCAACAGCAGAGTTTCAGAAAGCACCACCCAAGAATATCCAGTAGCAATGACGGGGGAATGGGGGTGCGGGGGGAGGGGGTTTGGGATGGGGAGAGATGCAGTGAGGGGGATGGGGGTGCAGCCCAACTCCCAGCACTTGGAGATGGGGATACACATACCTCGAATTCCTGGGTGCCGGCGATGGGGCGACAGACAGATGCACCGCAGCTCAAGCCCAGCCACACAAGAAGCGCGAGGAGAAGGGGGCCGGGCAGCAGTGGGAGAGGCGCGTGCCACATGACCCCTCAACAGCTGCCTTCTGAGTGCTCGCGAGTTGCGCTTGCACTAGTTCCTCCCCTGCCCTGACCCAGCCAATGGGAGCTGCTCCTGTGGGCGGGCAGCACGTGGACCCCCTTGCCGCCCCTAAGACTAGGAGCCAGACGTGCCGGCTGCTTCCTGACCCAGGAGCAGTGCAGCGGGACGGCTAGCCTGACATCCCTGCTGTGCAGAGCAGCAGCTCTGCCAACCAGACAGTCAACAGCCTGGTCAGCAGTACTGACTGGAGCCGCCAGGATCCCTTTTTGACCGGGTTTTCCGGTCCAAAACCGGACACCTGGTCACCCTACCCTGGATCCCTGAGGATCTGCTAGGTTTGGGAGCCAGGCATACAATTTATGTTATGAGAAGCTAACCCTGCTGGGCTCATCCCCAATGGAACAATTGGAAAAGTATTGAATTACATTGGCCAGGCAGTGGGAGGAGTTTGCACTGTCACTGCCTCCAAAGGCTTCACCTTCTAGTGTTGTCATTGTGAACCCTACATTAATTTATAACTAAAATGTGATGAAGAGAGTTGGATATCAAGCCTGAGGAAAGACAAGTTATAATAACTCCATATTAGCTGTTAAAGAAAAACCTCATTCAAAATTCAAAAAGATCCTCATCCAGGATCTTGCAGCAGTGCACAGCATCTCAGGTTTCAGAAAGATACATATTCAAGGTGTTAATTAGGACTGTGACAGTTTGGAAACACCTGTCAATCAATCTTTTAAAAAAAAAAAAAACACTTGTCAAGTTTGCATGCCCAGGGAGAGTTAAAGTGAAATTAAAGTGCATTTAAAAAGAGGTGAAATAATTAGGGCACACACAAAAAAAGAAGCCAGAGAAAATGAAAGCCATGAGAGGAGCATGTTACTAACTGTATTTCTGACTTTCTCTAATTAATCCTCTTCCCATTCCTAAACTACCTTTAATAACGCTAATGAGGAGTATTATGCTGTGCAATATTTGGTTCTGCAGATTTGCCATTTACTGTATGCACAAAAAGCGTGTTCAAATGTCCAGGTGTGACTTCATCTGAAATGCAGAAAAACTGTGTCCATTGTGAGTATAATAATGAAATTATGCAATCCACATTTAAGTTTTAGTGGCACATTGGCTTTCCCAGTTTCCATGTGCAAAAGCAAGGTGTGTGTTCTGTAAGCCTGCTCAAGAATATTACAGAGACTGTTGACAAAGAACAAAAGGATATCAGTTTCAAACATTTCAGGTCTCCATCTTGCAAAACTACCATATAATAGCTCCAATCTAAACGCATTGCAAACATCAGCTTGAGAAAAGGAATTACAAGAAAGGATAGACACAAAACTAGTAAAGAGACAGAAACTGAAACAGCAAATTACTGTAGATTGCATGCAAAAAACATGGAGAAAATGCTGATGTAGCACTCTGAACAGAAGCAGAATGCACAGGCCCAGAATTTTATTTCAATAAAGCTGAAATGGTTGCACACAGTCATTGCTCCTGGGGCTACTTAACCACCCTGGAGAGAGCTCCCCTTTCTCTATAGAGTTCCTTCCAATCTTGATTTGCCCTAAACTTCCTTTCCATTGGGAGTCTCTGACTGCCCAGCAATTTACCCAGTAAAGGGCAAATCTCCCAGTCATGTTGAAGGCCTTAGCTGTCTCCTCATATTTTCACTTAACATTGAATCTTACTCCTCCTTTTTCTTCCTAGGTCAGCTTTCCTGCTCCCACACAGCCACCCTCATGATTCTCATTACAGCACTGCTGGTTTCTAATGAAACCAGAATAATGTTTTTAAAAAGCTATTTTCACTTTTTTATGTTTTGGATGATTTCTGGTGTTTTTTGCTTCAAACGTTGAATGGCAACCACTTTTTGAGGGTCAGCTTGATTCCTTGATTAATCTTGTAAAGTGGTCTTACTTGCTGGGTTTTAATTTCACCACACAATCTCACAATCACCTAAGCATTTTCCTTACATCTTCCATGCATAGTCAAAACCCTTGCTATAAACTAGTATGTCATCTAAAATCGGGTTGTATGTAGCCTTAAGAGAAATCCCGCAAACACTTGTCCATATTATATTGGAAAAATGCTGATACATTCGTCAACCCAAAGGGACACTCAGCATCCTCCTGGTGTTACAACTACAGTGAGATTCCGGGCAGTCTCATGAACTTCTGGTTATAAGATTCGATGTGTTCAAGTATTACAAGCCATTCATTTCTGCAACAGCCATCTAGTATTTCTTGGGTTCTAGTTACTAGGTATAATTTTATAGTTTATTTTTCTATAATCAGTACAGAAATGTTATGTCCTATCCCTTTTCAATCAACAAACCGCTGGTGATGCATATCAGCAATAACTGATTTTTTGGTTAGCAAAAATTTGGAGGAAACTGTTTAATTGTTTAGGTTTTTTAACCTTTTTAATTAATAATATTGAAGGAAATTTTAAAATCAAAAGTCATTTTGAGTTCAAAATTAAAATGTTTAATTTAAAAAATGAAACAAAGCATTTTGATTTGTTCAGCATTTTTATTGCATTCCCCCCCCCAACACAAATTTGTGCAATGTCTCAGTTGACCCAAATCTGTATTTTTCACTGAAAAATGTTTCAGACAAAAAAATTCACACAGCTCCAATAGGAAGTATGACGGTTCTGTCCATTCTTTCAGTAAGAGATTTTGAACATAGCTTCTGGTCTCTGGATAGACCCCTCTAAGAAATGGAATGAATTTATAGGTCCAGTGAACAGGGTGATATCTGTCAGTTTTATGTCCCTCCTTAAACTTGGGATGTCCAACTTATCTCTAGCAAAAGTTGCATTGTTTCTGTGGACGTATCCCTGATGCTCTACTGTCAAGTAAGACAGGCCACTAGGGGTAAACCACTTCCCAGTCAGAAATAGCAAAAGTTTAGGATGTTCTGTGGTCCTGGCTGTTGCACTGCTTTGGAACAATTTGCTATACTATTAGAGGAATTGCTAAGTTGAGTTTCCCCCAAAGTGTTTCTGTTCTTAACCCAAATGTCTTAGCAAGTCATATTGGTAAGGACTAGGTTTAGCTTGCAGGATGTCACAGAATAACTGTTCTAGAATGACCACTCCAAGTAACCTCTAACCTTCTACTACTGGCTCAAATAGGGTGATTCAATCCTCACAGAAGTAATCTGAGTATACTCCACATTCTTTCTGGGTTATTCAGACTACTAGATTTATAATATCTTTATTTGTCCCCCAGAAGAGCTGTCCCCACTGCTGCTTCCTTAGCTTAAAGTGATCAGAGTTTGAGCTTGTTTCAATTTGGGCCTAAATGCTCAGTTATGATTTATACATTTGAAGATGGACTGGGAATTGTCTTTCATTCCCTTTCAATTCAAAAGTTCTTTCACTACATTAAAACAAGTCACAGATCTTTCCAGTGGGTCATTGTTTACCTGGAATTCCATTGTTTAAATGCAACTCATCCAAAGGATGCATCACCAGTGGGCAAACTGAATTGGCTCCCCAGGGCCTCACTCTTTCTTCCCAGATTGGATTTCTTGCTCTCCTGTTTCCTAGAGTTATGCTGCTGGTCTGTCCATCAAGAGACAATGAATAGCTCCCCCCAGTGGTCCAATATGGAACTATACCTATTTTAGCTTTCCCTTTGAACAAAACATGCAGGGTATGTCTACACTACGAAATTAGGTCGATTTTATAGAAGTCGATTTTTAGAAATCGATTTTATACAGTCGATTGCATATGTCTACACTAAGCGCATTAAGTCGGCAGACTGCGTCCCTACTACCGTGGCTAGCATCGACTTACGGAGCGGTGCACTGTGGGTAACTATTCCACAGTTCCCACACTCTCTGCCACCCATTGGAATTCTGGGTTAAGCTCCCAAAGCCTGATGGGGCAAAAACATTGTCGCGGGTGGTTTTGGGTACATGTCATCAGTCGCCCCTCCCTCCGTGAAAGCAACGGCAGACATTCGTTTTGCGCCAGACACCAGGGAGATTAGAAGAGCACAGCAAGGTGCTCTGTGCATCAGAGAGGCTTTGAAAACCAGTTTCATGACTGGCCAGGCTTCGGTGTGACAGTTGTGTCTGTTTCTCCTTGATGCAAACCCACCCCCTTTGTTGATTTTAATTCCCTGAAAGCCAACCACCCTCCCCCCTTCGAAATAAAGTAACTATTGTTTTGAAACCATGCATTCTTTCTTTATTAATTTAAAAAAAAATATGAGATAACGGACAAGGTAGCCCGGGTGGGACGGGGGAGGAGGGAAGGACAAGGCCACATTGCTTATTGTAGCCACACTAAAAATCAAACTGTTTGAATGACAGCCTTCTGTTGCTTGGGCCATCCTCTGCAGTGGAGTGGCTGGGTGCCCGGATCCTCCTCCCCCACCCCCCACGTTCTTGGGCATCTGGGTGAGGAGGTTATGGAACATGGGGAGGAGGGTAGGCGGTTATACAGTGGATGCAGCGGGGGGTCTGTGCTCTTGTTGGCTTTCCTGCAGCTCCAACAGACGCTTCACCATGTCCGTTTGCTCCCCCATTAGCCTCAGCATCGCGTCCTGCCCCCACTCTTCGCGCTCACTTAATTCTTTCCTGGCCTCTGCCACTGAATGCCTCCATGCA
This sequence comes from Terrapene triunguis, assembly GCF_002925995.2. Lineage (NCBI taxonomy): Eukaryota > Metazoa > Chordata > Testudines > Emydidae > Terrapene > Terrapene triunguis. The sequence goes on along the minus strand of NW_020664964.1, from coordinate 2,824,146 downwards.
TTAAGCTGTGCCCTATCAGTGCGGGAGGACTGCATGAGCTCGGAAAACATGTCATCACGAGTGTGGCTTTTTTGCCTTCTAATTTGCGATAACCTCATGGACGGAGATGATACGGGGAGCGTAGAAACATTCTACACTCTACGATTCTGGGGGGAATGCATGGTCACCTGTGCTGCTGAGTTCGCCACGCTGACCAAACTTTGGTCATGAAATTAAAAATGAAATTAAAATGTTCACGGGGCTTTTCCTGTGTACCTGGCTAGTGCATCGGAGTTCAAAGGCTGTCCAGAGCTGTCACAATGGAGCACTCTGGGATAGCTCCCGGAGGCCAATACCATTGATTTGCATCCGCACTACCCCAAATTTGACCCAGCAAAGTCTATTTTAGCGCTACTCCCCTTGCCGGAGAGGAGTACAGAAGTCGATTTTAAGAGCCCTTTAGGTAGACGGAACGGGGTTGGTTGTGTGGACACATTCATTTTTAAATCGACCTAACGTGGCTAAATTCGACCTAACCCCGTAGCATAGACCAGGCCTCAGTGTAACATTGCATCAAACATACTTCTAGGATATGAATATCAAAGTGTAGCCTCATGTTCCATGGTCCTACATTGAAAATAGGGTCATTTGCACTAAAATTGCACCCACAGATTACCAATTTATTTCCAAAAAGGCAAATTTAATTGTCACACTTCCGGGCAGAGAGGTTACATTTGCTTTCTAATCCAAATGGATATGACTATGGCTTCTAATACTTGCAGTTGCCAACACAAATAATTTTCCCTGGCCCCTTTCTGCTTTTATACATGTACAATTTTTCCTATGGCAAATATGTACTAATTGAAAATATATTATGAGCAGAAATTAGGTTCCTTAGTTTAGCCATGCATCAAACCTGTACACAGCTACTTGCAGTATGCAAATACAAACTGTAAGCATTATGTTTTGAAAATGTATCCTTGAATGTCTACAGTGTTAATAGACATGCCACTGAAAACAAGTACAGACAAGAATTCTGCCATTTGAGTTCTTCATTAAAACAAATACTCATCCACATAGTTTTTTTTCTTTTGTGTATATAGAGTTAAGCATCAGATAGCTTCAGAAAGTCAATTAAAAAGAGAGAGAGTGCACCTTAATCATAGGGCTTTTCCTATCTATTTTTTCCAGTAGTTACTTAAAACCACTAACTTGAAATCATAGTTGCACACTGTCTTTAGAAGTTCACTCAATCAAAGGGCCAGCTCTGAGTAATCAAAGATCTTAAATAACTGGAGCTCCTAACATTGGCCACAGGAGGATTAAAAATCCAGTAGCCAGAACTCAATTCTTCGATCCAGCAAGCACCAGTGCATAATGAGAAGTCCCTAAAGCCCCAGATCACAGCCAAGCCTTTGCCTACTGTGGAGCTAAGTGGAAACCCTCTTTAATTCCTTAGGAGATCCTATCTTGCCAGATGAAAATAGATATTGGCCTCTGTGTGTAGGATGATTAGAAGAATGGAAGAGGATTAGACAAGATGCAAGGGGAAAGGCTCAGAGTGGCTCATTTACATGGTATTACTGCTGACAGATAGGTGTTAACAGAACAGAGTAACCTAAAGGCAAAACTGTATCTGAATTAAAGCTGTATTTATTTACTCAAGTTATAAGGGGATTAAGTCCTGTTTATTTTACCACATCCAGAACTGTTTTATCTATTAAGCACTTTGATGCTTCTTCAATTGTTCTGTGGCATGCACTGCACAGCTGTTTGGGGATGTGTTTATCTTCATCTAAAACAGAAGCTTTTAAATGTTTGAAACATAAAATATAGATGCTAATGGCAAGTTAAGCATTCACGGCTGTCTTCCTGTCTCCCAAAATGGAGATGTTAAAATAGTGCAGCCTTTTCCCTCACTATGGGAAAGTAAAAAGTACATTTACAAGTACTTTTGTAAATTGCTGACAAAAATAAATGAATACAGGAGTGTGTGTGTCACACATACGTACGCACACACAAAGTCAGCATCATAAAAATCACGATATTTCTATTAATCGCTTGTTATTCAAGAAACTTAATTAAAGATTGGCAAACTGGTTTGTATAAAATGCAGACCAGCCCAAATCTTCACCCTTTTACTGGAACCTGTTAGATTCCAAAGAGTTAGTTTAGCTACGAGTTAGTTTAATATTTTTTAAAATATCCACCCCTTACTTGCAGCCCTTTGATGTAAGGCACTCCAACAGCTGCTCCCAAAAGGCCCAGTTGTCAGGGTAGCACATCAGCTTGTCACTGCTTTCTCTGCTCCTCACATCAGCGCCAGATAACAGCTATCCACATGATTGGTATCTCAAGCCTTGACCAGACTCATTCAGGCTCCTAAACCATTCTAATCTATGTGATCCTCCCTCTCCAATTTTCAGGCTGCCTCTGTTTGAGCTCAAATCTTCCCATTTCACCCAACACTCCCATGACTCTTTTCCATACCAGCATTCAGCCCCCACTTCCTACTCCACCAAGGCTGCCACTCCAGCTCACCCCCACTCAAGGCTGCTACTACACCACCCCAATCTCCAAATCTACCTGACCTAGAGCTAGGTTGACCAGACAGCAAATGTGAAAAATCGGGACGGGGGTGGGGGGCAATAGGAGCCTATATCAGAAAAAGACCCAAAAATTGGGACTGTCCCTATAAAATTGGGACATCTGGTCACCCTACCTAGAGCCACTTGTCCAATTCCTGTCCCCCCTGATCACACCACTAGGCACAGGGTGGATTTAAGGATCTGAGGGATAGTTTAGCTAGATAATTCTTTGTCTGACAGTCCAAACTTAACTGACACATTTTATTTAAAATGTGTGTTTGTGTGGGGATGAGGGGTAGAAAAAAGGGGACAGGGGAATCTTTAGATCCCCTCAGGCCTCCTACTGCAAAACTAGAGCCCAGTTGCTTGCTCTTTTCAACCTACTGATGGGTTTGCATAGTTTCATATTTTCTACAAGGAATGATTCTATGAAGCTACATAGGGCTCATTCATGTGATACTCTTGGGGGAATTCTGCACCAAAAAATGCAACATTCTGTACCAAAAAATGCAACATTCTGCAAAATTCTGTATATTATATTTGTCAAAATAATGCAATATAATCACACCCGTTTCACTTATTTTGGTAATTTATTTAAACTACCATACAGGTAAAAAAAATCAAAATAACTGTTCAGCATTTCCTAAACACATGAAAGTTAAGTTACAAATACTTGGTAACCAAGACCCTGCATTCCAGTTATAATCCTGGATTTTCATTTAAATTACATTACTTTTATTTTGGTGTTTGGTATTCTGTAAAGTAGACTGTAGCTTTAAATTACTCAAGGTATGTTTACACTACGAAATTAGGTCGAATTTATAGAAGCCAGTTTTATAGAAATCGGTTTTATACAGCCGATTGTGTGTGTCCCCACATAAAATGCTCTAAGTGCATTAAGTCGGCGGACCGCGTCCACAGTACCGAGGCTAGCGTCGACTTCCGGAGCATTGCGCTGTGGGTAGCTATCCCACAGTTCCCGCAGTCTCCGCCGCCCATTGGAATTCTGGGGTGAGATCCCAATGCCTGAAGATGCAAAAACAGTGTCGCGGGGGGTTCTGGGTACATGTCGTCAGTCCCCTCCCCCTCCGTCAGAGCAACGGCAGACAATCGATTCGCGCCTTTTTACCTGGGTTACCTGTGCAGACCCACTCAGCTCAGCTCAGCTCACCATCACCATATGTCATCTGGGTGCCGGCAGACGTGGTACTGCATTGCTACACAACAGCAGCTAATTGCCTTTTGGCAGTAGACGGTGCAGTATGACTGGTAGCCTTCATCGGCTATCTAGATGCTGGCAGACGTGGTGCTGCATTGCTACACAGCAGCAGCCCCTTGCCTTTTGGCAGTAGATGGTGTATTACGACTGGTATCCGTCGTCGTCGTACTGCAGTTCAATCAGAGGCACCTGGGCAGACATGCTTTGTCTCCTGGAGACTCAGTCCTGCCGGCAGTCCTATTGAACCGTCTTGATGATGATGGCTAGCAGTCGTAGTACAGTATCTTCTGCCAAGCACCCAGAAGATGCCGAGGGCTATCAGTCATGCTGCACCGTCTGCTGCCAGCTTAAGATGTAAAAAATAGACGTATTCATTTGCTTCCCCCTCCCTCCGTGAAATCAACGGCCTGCTAAACCCATGGTTTTGAGTTCAATCTTTGGGGGGCCATTCTGGGTGACAGTTGTTTGTGTTTCTCCCTGATGCACAGCCACCTTTGTTGATTTTAATTCCCTGTACCAATACGCCATGTCGTCACTAGCCCCTCCCTCCCTCCCTCCGTCAGATACTAATTTCACGCCTTTTTTCAGACCAGACGCCATAGCACTGGGATCATGGAGCCTGCTCAGATCACCATGGCAATTATGAGCACTATGAACACCACGCGCGTTGTCCTGGAGTATATGCAGAGCCAGGATATGCCAAAGCAAAACCAGGAGCAGCCAAGGAGGCGATTGCAGCGCGGCGACGAGAGTGATGAGGAAATTGACATGGACATAGACCTCTCACAAAGTACAGGCCCCAGCAATGTGCAAATCATGGTGTTACTGGGGCAGGTTCATGCCGTGGAACGCCAATTCTGGGCCCGGGAAACAAGCACAGACTGGTGGGATCACATCGTGTTGCAGGTGTGGGACGATTCCCAGTGGCTGCGAAACTTTCGCATGCTTAAGGGCACTTTCATGGAACTTTGTGACTTGCTTTCCCCTGCCCTGAAGCGCCAGAATACCAGGATGAGAGCAGCCCTCACAGTTGAGAAGCGAGTGGCAATAGCCCTGTAGAAGCTTGCAACGCCAGACAGCTACTGGTCAGTCAGGAATCAATTTGGAGTGGGCAAATCTACTATTGGGGCTGCTGTGATCCAAGTTGCCAGGGCAATCAAAGACCTGCTGATATCAAGGGTAGTGACTCTGGGAAACGTGCAGGTCATAGCGGATGGCTTTGCTGCAATGGGATTCCCAAACTGTGGTGGGGCCATAGACGGAACCCATATCCCTATCTTGTCACCGGAGCACCAAGCCACCGAGTACATAAACCGCAAGGGGTACTTTTCAATGCTGCTGCAAGCCCTGGTGGATCACAAGGGACATTTCACCAACATCAACGTGGGATGGCCGGGAAAGGTACATGATGCTCGCGTCTTCAGGCACTCTGGTCTGTTTCGAAAGCTGGAGGAAGGGACTTTCTTCCCGGACCAGAAAATAACCGTTGGGGATGTTGAAATGCTTATCGTGATCCTTGGGGACCCAGCCTACCCCTTAATGCCATGGCTTATGAAGCCGTACACAGGCAGCCTGGACAGTAGTCAGGACCTGTTCAACTACAGGCTGAGCAAGTGCCGAATGGTGGTGGAATGTGCATTTGGACGTTTAAAAGTGCGCTGGTGCAGCTTACTGACTCGCTCAGACCTCAGCGAAAAAAATATCCCCATTGTTATTGCTGCTTGCTGTGCGCTCCACAATATCTGTGAGAGTAAGGGGGAGACATTTATGGCGGGGTGGGAGGTTGAGGCAAATCGCCTGGCCGCTGATTACGCGCAGCCAGACACCAGGGCGGTTAGAAGAGCACAGCAGGGCGCAGTGCGCATCAGAGAAGCTTTGAAAACGAGTTTTGTGACTGGCCAGGCTATGGTGTGAAACTTCTGTTTGTTTCTCCTTGATGAGCCCTCCGCCCCCCCCCCCCCGGTTCACTCTACTTCCCTGTAAACCAACCACCCCACCCTCCCCTCCCCCCTTCGAGCACCGCTTGCAGAGGCAATAAAGTCATTGTTACTTCACATTCATGCATTCTTTATTAATTCATCACACAACTAGGGGGATAATTGCCAAGGTAGCCCGGGATGGGTGGGGGAGGAGGGAAGGAAAAGGACACACTGCAGTTTAAAACTTTAAAACTTTAACTCTTATTGAAGGCCAGCCTTCTGATGCTCGGGCAATCATCTGGGGTGGAGTGACTGGGTGGCCGGAGGCCCCCCCACCGTGTTCTTGGGCGTCTGGGTGAGGAGGCTATGGAACTTGGGGAGGAGGGCTGTTGGTTACACAGGGGCTGTAGCGGCGGTCTCTGCTCCTGCTGCCTTTCCTGCAGCTCAACCATACGCTGGAGCATATCAGTTTGATGCTCCAGCAGCCGGAGCATCGACTCTTGCCTTCTGTCTGCAAGCTGACGCCACCTAACATCTTCAGCCCGCCACTTGCTCTGTTCATCCCGCGATTCTGCCCGCCACCTCTCCTCTCGTTCATATTGTGCTTTTCTGTAGTCTGACATTGACTGCCTCCATACCTTCTGCTGTGCTCTTTCAGCGTGGGAGGACATCTGGAGCTCCAAGAACATATCATCCCGAGTCCGCCGTTTTCTCCTTCTAATCTTCACTAGCCTCTGCGAAGGAGAAACATTTGCAGCTGGTGAAGAAGACGGGAGAGGTGGTTAAAAAGACACATTTTAGAGAACAATGGGTACACTCTTTCACGTTAAATTTTGCTGTTCACATTACACAGCACATGTGCTTTCGTTACAAGGTCGCATTTTTCCTCTTATATTGAGGGCCTGCTGGTTTGGTGTGAGAGATCACTCACGCAGTGCCAGACAACAGATTTCGGCTTGCAGGCAGCCATGGTAAGCCACAGTCTTTTGGCTTTTTTAACCTTCTTAACATGTGGGAATGGTTTCAAACAGTAGCGCCCTCATTTCCCATACCAAGCACCCGTTGGGTTGGCCATTTAAAATGGGTTTGCAATGTAAAAGGAGGGGCTGCGGTTTCCAGGTTAACATGCAGCACAAACCCAAATACCCCCCCCCACACACACACACACCCAAGTCTCTGGGATGATCACTTCACCCCTCCCCGCCACCGCGTGGCTAACAGCGGGGAACATTTCTGTTCAGCCGAGCAGGAACGGGCACCTCTGAATGTCCCCTTAATAAAATCACCCCATTGCAACCAGGTGACCATGAATGATATCACTCTCCTGAGGATAACAAAGAGAGATAAGAAATGGATGTTGTCTGCATGCCAGCAAACACCGGGACCATATGCTGCCAAGCTTTGTTATGCAATGATTCCAGACTACGTGCTACTGGCCTGGCGTGGTAAAGTGTCCTACCATGGCAGACGGGATAAGGCAGCCCTCCCCAGAAACCTTTTGCAAAGGCTTTGGGAGTACATGAAGGAGAGCTTTCTGGAGATGTCCCTGGAGGATTTCCGCTCCATCCCCATACACGTTAACAGACTTTTCCTGTAGCTGTACTGGCTGCGATTGCCAGGGCAAATTAATCATTAATCATTAAACACGCTTGCTTTTAAACCATGTGTAATATTTACAAAGGTACACTCACCAGAGGTCCCCTGTGTGCCCTCAGGGTCTGGGAGCACGCCTTGGGTGAGTTCGGGGGTTACTGGTTCCAGGTCCAGGGTGATAAACATATCCTGGCTGTTGGGGAAACCGGTTTCTCCGCTTCCTTGCTGCTGTGAGCTATCTACATTATCTTCATCCTCATCTTCCTCGTACCCCGAACCCGCTTCCCTGTTGTGTGTTTCTCCATTGACGGAGTCAAAGCACACGGTTGGGGTAGTGGTGGCTGCACCCACTAGCATCGCATGCAGCTCCGCGTAGAAGCGGCATGTTTGCGGCTCTGCCCTGGACCTTCCGTTTGCCTCTCTGGCTTTGTGGTAGACTTGCCTTAGCTCCTTAATTTTCACGCGGCACTGCTGTGCGTCCCTGTTATGGCCTCTTTCCTTCATGGCCTTTGAGACCTTTTCTAATATTTTGCCATTTCGTTTACTGCTACGGAGTTCAGCTAGCACTGATTCGTCTCCCCATATGGCGAGCAGATCCCGTATCTCCCGTTCGGTCCATGATGGAGCTCTTTTGCGATCCTGGGACTCCATCATGGTTACCTGTGCTGATGAGCTCTGCGTGGTCACCTGTGCTCTCCACGCTGGGCAAACAGGAAATGAAATTCAAAAGTTCGCGGGGCTTTTCCTGTCTACCTGGTCAGTGCATGTGAGTTGAGAGTGCTGTCCAGAGCGGTCACAATGAAGCACTGTGGGATAGCTACCGGAGGCCAATAACATCGAATTCCGTCCACACTACCCCAATTCCGACCCGCAAAGGCCGATTTTAGCGCTAATCCCCTCGTCGGAGGTGGAGTAAAGAAACCGGTTTAAAGGGCCCTTTAAGTCGAAAAAAAGGGCTTCGTCATGTGAACGTGTCCAGGCTTAATTCGATTTAACGCTGCTAAATTCGACCTAAACTCGTAGTGTAGACCAGGCCTCAGACTTTCACACATGAAAGTCATACAGTTTTGCTAATCGTTGTCCTGCATTTTTTTTAAATGGATAAGAAAAATAAATCATGAGCTGTAATCTAACCTCATTGTGCCTCTCTGGCACAGGAAAAAAGCAAGAAAACACATAGACCTTCCTAGCTGAAGTTTCTGTTAGTGTCATTTACAATAAGGTTCTTTTACACCCAGGGGCGGCTCTAGCTTTTTTGCCGCCCCAAGCACGACAGGCAGGCTGCCTTCGGCGACGTGCCTGCGGGAGGTCCCCGGTCCCACGGATTTGGCGGCATGCCTGCGGGAGGTCCACCAGTCCCGCGGCTTCAGTGTACCTGCCGCCGAATTGCCGCCAAAGGCTCCCTGACTGCCGCCCTCGCAGGGACTGGCAGGGCACCCCCCCGCGGCTTGCCGCCCCAGGCACCCACTTGAAGCGCAGGTGCCTGTAGCCGCTGCTGTTTACACCACTCTGGCAAGGTAAAGGAGCCATAATTGACTAAGAATGGGAACAATTAACTAACAATGGGAACATTAGCAGTCTGCCTGCTTAGTTGTTACATTTCTGCTCTGCCTCAGGGATAGAGTCTGCTTCACACAGCCCTACGCAGAGAGGGACGGAGTGAGTCTCTCTCACTCTTTCACACACAGGCAGGTGCCCAGTCCCACTTCCTTAATGTCTCTCCAAGGAGGCTCACACACAGCCTAGTCTCCCTCCTTCCCCCGCCCAGTGATCTGCTCTCTGCTGCCGGCTGCTCCCAGCAGACGAAGGGGCATGTGTCCCCACAGATTTCTTTGCTCCCCCATTTTTCTGTGGGGGAGCCAAGAAATCTATGGAAGGTATGAGGGCGCCGAATTCCACTAGGAGTAATGTGAAATTCCATCATTCAAATATATCAGAAATACAAAGTTGGCTCCCATGTGTCCCTGTCCCAGCTGAGACTAACTACAAGTACTGTGGATAAATCTTTTTCTCCTGACATTTCCAGCCTATCCAACACCAGCAGGTACCTGCAAATCTAGGGGGGGAAAACTGGTCTCCCAAAATCTCCCCAAAAGTTTGTATAATCTGAATGTTCAGGCTTTTGGATATTTACCCAAAGGCAAACTTCAGACCGAAGTATGTTGAGATAAGAGCAACAAGCTGATGAGATGTGCTCTAGATAAGATGAAGTTAATGTTGGTGGCTTGGGAGAAACAGCTTCAGTGTATGTCAGTCATTGTGCCTTTCCATCATTATTAAGGCATTTCACCTACTCTTTGGTAAGAGGTTATTATTAGCAGTATTTGTAATTTGTATTGTGGTAGTGCCTAACAGCTGTGCAGATACATAGGAACAAGGTCCCTGCCCTGAAATGTTTATAATCCATAAAGGCAAGACAGACAAATAATGGGAGAAATGGACATAAGATATAAGTGCTGGCCTCAGTCCTTTTTAACTGGAACAGTGCAGGTAAGCCCTTGCCCATTGACTGAAGTGTACCTCCATAGGCTACAATGGATGGTCTGCTTGGATCCAAACCTCCTGTTCCAGTAATTTTCCGTACACCATGAACAGCATTCCCCATCTCCCTAGTCTGACCTGCCATGCTGCCATAGGTTGTCCTATCCCCCCTGCCACTTCTGCTAATAAGTTTTTGGCTCCAGCCACAACACAAGAATAACTAAGTATATGCATGATTTGAAAACTGTTGGGACCTAGACATGTTATAACATTTTTTCTTACTGGTGCTGTCCTTTCTATTCACCTACAGGATTAGACTGCGGGATTAACACTTCAACAGTGACCATTGGCCCTATTAAATCAGGTGCACTGGCATGCACAAAGGAAAGAGGCTTGAAATAAACAAGATTCCTAGGTATGTTAATAAAAAACCTGGAATCTTTTAACTAGCCTTTGTTATAGAGCTTCAATGACTCTTAAAGTAAATGGGTCAGTGCTGATAAAAGGATTGAGCTATGATTTAGTTTCTTTTAAGATACCGCAACATTTTCCAGCATCCAAAAAAGATATGATGAAAAACTGAAGGCCTCTCTGTTGGTACTTTTCTAGTCTTGGTATTGATATTAATGACAACAAAATTAGTAATTTGACAATTAGTTCCCCACTTACCTGAAAAGACATGAAAGGCAGAAAGAAAGTAGTTTAACTAGATTATAATGTGGCTCTGACAAGTCAGGTTCCTGTCATGTTATAGCCTTCCAACTTTAACATTTTCATGTCTGCTTGGCAGGTTATTAAAATAAATGAGGGTGCATTGGACTGCTGTTGCGGTTTTCTCTAATGGGAGTTCACAAATTTGCAAGCCACTACCGTAAATTGACCGATCGTGAAGTCTGAAAGAAGTTGGCTAAAGTGAACAATTAGGAGTATTTCTGCACAGCTGAGTGAAATATTCCTTGTTATTTTAATAATTCAGGCACAGGCTAATTTTTGGAAGCCGAGTTTGTCAAGATAATGTGCCTTGGGCTTGTCTGCTTGTCATTTTTAACTCAATCCCACGTTACAGGTGCAGTCTAGCTTACAAAACAGGCAAATCACTCACAGAGGAATTTGCATATGGAATATAGATATACTGTACTAAGGAAAAACAGGCCAAGAAATCAACAGACCGGCTGAGATAGGAATGCACATGATTGTAAAAACTTTTGATGTTTGATAGCTGCTGTATCATTATTTATGTTGACATAATTATGGGTGTTATTTGGCAATATGCATGCACAAATATGTATAATGTAAAGCATCGTGTATATTTCTTCAGTAGAGGAAGGTAGTAAGGCCACAGGAATCTCATGTGGCATACAGATGTTCTGTATGAATTCAGTTATACCTATTCAACTTAAAATATCTTCTTGCCAAAGAAAATGGAACAAGCTGGAACAGTTACTTAATTAACTGAGAAGGTAAAACCTTCTTTGAAGAAAGACCATGCAGATTCAATAGATATAATTCCGAAAGTAATGGGTAGATTGTTAAACCAGAACTCTGAACACACACTCAGACACACACACTTTCTTGCTCTCCACATCTCCTTTTCCTTCACAAGTTGCTGCTTCCTGAGAAGTGGCTGTAGCAGTTTTTCTACCTTGCATTTTTCTCACCTTCTCTCAGTCTGGCTCTCTCACCTAACCTGATGATAAGCAGAAATGTCCAAGCTGGCTGAGCCACTCCTTTGCATTCTCTGGCTTCCTCGTGCACTGTTAGGGCTCTGTCCTCCCTTGTGTCCAATCACCACACAGTGCAGGGGAGGGAGGAGCCAGTTACAACTCCATGATTCTGCACTGGCCTGGCCCAATGTGAGTTAGACTAGAGCACCTTGGGACCAGTGGCCCCGAAGGTTCCTAAGCAAGTGAGGACAGGTGAAGCATAGCAGAACTCCACTTTGCCTTCTCCCAACCTTTAACTATTTTAAAAGGAAACTAATCCCTAGGTGGATTTTTTCAGTGTAAAAATGATTGCTAAGCGTGTTAATTGTTGTGGGGTTTGAGCACCTTTGGAATAGGAATTTGATTCTTTAGGGTTAGATTGTACCTTTAATGCCTGGACCTGTGCTGGAGGCATTGGGAACCGCACCATTCAAAGGGGTACATACATACACTGCGACTCACCTTGGAAAGACACTGCATGCTTTCCCCAGATCACCTGGCTAGCACCACATCCCCCAAGAGCCCATTGGGATGGCACACGAAAGGAGCAGTCCCTAGCCTCAGGAGAGTGCAAAGACTTTAATTCAGACCAGTCCTTGTGCAAGGAGGAAAGAACCCTCACACACACAGGCAAAGGCCAGGCAAAATCTAGCTCTCAGTGTTCTTCATTTTTATATACATGTTTAAGGTTTGGACAGATTCATTATAGGCACTCTATCAGCTGTCACACCTACTCAGAGATTATCTCTAAATGTATTGCTGTTGCCATGTAGATGTTAGGTTCCTTACTGCAAGGCACAACAAAATATAAGATAGCCCATACCAATTGGAGTGGCCATATCATGCTGATGTCACTGTGATGTAATAGAATAGCAAGAGAGCAGCACTATCATTGCCTAATGTGAAACAAAACTGAAGGCAATTTTATGAAATGGTTTGAGAAATGGAGAGATACCTCGCCAATGATGGCAAAAGAGGAGCCAGTTAAAATTTGCAGGGAAAGTACACTTATGCTTAATGGTGCTGGGATATTAATGCTTAAAATAATCTACCCTGAGAATATTTGCTTTCAGGTGCTTCCAGAAGGTACTTGAAAATACTCCAGCTTGCAGAGAGAAATTTAAATACCAGTATTTCCATGCAAACCAAGCTATTCATGTGTGAACAAGAGTATTCGTCATTCATTATTCATTTATTATTCCATTTTAAAAGTTTCAGTCATCCAGTCAGGGAACAGAAACAATCCTATGCAATTTAGGTAATCACTCACTCAGCATGAAGAATGAGCAGTGCACAGCGAATAGCTGAAGCGAACAGTTCAACAACAATCCATCGGTGAAGTCTGTTTACATAAATTGTTCATCTAACAAAATACGTTTATAAAAATAATCAGTTTGTTCACAACATTTTGCCAACAGAAAAATGGGCAAAACTCATGGAATAAATTACATGATGTAAATTAGTTCCAGCAGCTCTAATCTTCAGATATGAGGAATGGCAGCCTTAACGGGGTCCACTATGCTGCCTAACATTCAGGTCGGGATGCTCAACCCCCAAGAAGACAGGGAGCCCTAGATCACAGACTCTAAGCATTCAGGCAGGCCACAGGCTAGCTCCTACTCCTAAAGATGGTGCAGAACAATGTCCTGATCCTACCCACCCTTGCCATCACTTTAAGCCAGTAAGGAGGGCTCACTTTAACCTGTAATATCAGGTCTCTTGAGGAAGAAGGTGCAGATGCATTTACCTTGTTGTTTACTCTCTTGAGACTCATCAGCTAGTGGATACCACGGTTTGAGACCTGAGCACTCCAGGCACCTCTCAGGAATCGAGCCCCATAAGCTCCAGGGAAGGGGTTTGTGTTGCTGTAGCTGAACCTGAAGAGGAGATGTAATAACATACAGAACAAGCAAAGGCGAATCCCAGGCCACTTGCTGTTCACAAAAAGAGAATGAAGTGATGGCAAGTTGCTGGTAGTCTGCAGAAACTGATAATGCCCTCAATGAAGCACAGAGTGAGAAAAGCCTGAAGCGGGTGCTGATCCCTATTTCAGGAGAGAACCACTGGGACAAGGGACAGATCAAACTCAACATGTCGTAATATGACTGCTGACCTGGCAGAAGTAATTCCTGTAGGCCCATTCGTCCACAGTTTAGAAAGAAACTACTGTTGATGGTGCTGCAGGGAGAGCCATCTGAAGGAGAGAAGCTGAGACATATGCAAACTGGCAGCCACAGGCTGGTGCTGGAAAGAAGCAGGGTCTGAGTGTGGCAGACAGGGACTAGTAGCCTGAGATGCACTGTTCTCCAAACTGCATACTGAGGAAATGGAGCTAGCTTTCACAGCTCACTCGTGTGCTATTTTCCACTTTGCTTTATTCTCTCTTTTCAAATTCCCTTTGGACTCCTGCTCACTTCTGCTGGGCAGAAAGAGGGGGGAAAACAATATTGTAGAAGAGCTGAAGCACTAAGCATGGGCTGCATGCTTCCTATGAAACAAAAATAGAGGAATTAGGAAGGGTTCCTTGGCCTGAACTTACAATTTTTTAGCTCCTTGATTCATGGTAAGTGGAGCTATTGCACAGTCTGTATGCATTTGCTGTTATAAGAAAGTTTAAAGTTGTAAATAGATGACGTAGGGCAATCCAAATGCTCCCCTCATGGTTTAGCTTTCCTTTCATGCATTGTGTTTGAAAGCACCCCTGTAATCACAGCCTGAACACTATTGTAAAGATCTTTGTACAAAATATGCCTTTTGAGGTATCACTTGAAAACGAATACCTCCCTGTTCAATAATATCATGGTGAAATATATGTAGCAACTTTATATGTAAAGTTATGAATTCCCCCTGTATTATGTTGTTAGCACATGTTCAAACCCACACATCCCTGACTAGAAAAAAGTTGTTAAACAGGTCTATCCTAAACAACAGAAAGTGTGTTTACCTCAATTTACATATAAGTAGTAAACAAGGTCCTTGAGACAGCAAGAGGGGGGAAATGGCAGGCGACAAGGCAAATCTGCATTTCAGCAAACACAGGTGAGAAGAAAGAGCATGGAGCCTCCTTCACCACCAGACTCCATGTTGCCTTCTTTATGGTTTGAATAAACTTTCCTTTGAGAGGTAATCCTCAGAAAAATCCACTTCGCAGGGTGACTGGACTATAAAAGTGAGGGGCAAAAACACTCTGAATCATTTCTCTTCCACCTAAAAAGAAAGAAGAACCAGCCCTTTGACTTTGGGGGAGGGGGGTATCTGACCTGAGAATTTGGCCAGCCCCTGTTGCTAGGACCATGTGGTAAGGATTTTACCTTGAAACAAGTATGGTTTGTTGAGTTTTAGTTACTAGAAAGTGTCTTATCTTTATTTCTCTTATAACCTGTCTGACTTTAATGCCTGGTACTTGAATTCACTTAAAACCCTATCTTCTTTTGTTAATAAACTTGTTTTATTTTTTTTAATCTAAACCAATCCAGTGCTGTGTTTAAACGGAACAGTTTAGTAACTCCAGTTAAAGTAGCAGCCTGTTGAATATTGACCCTTTACAGGGGCAATAGACCCTTAATAGCTGAACTGCCCAGGAGAGGACTAGACAGTGCAGAACACACAGTTTTGGGGAAATTCAGGACTGGTAGTGTGTTGGGCTCACCCAGCAAGAAGTAACCAAGGCTGGTGGGGTCAGAGCTGCTGGAACCGGGGATGCAGCTATACACAGATACCTAGGATGTGACCTGCATGAGGGTAGGCTGGTTGTGAGTGACCCAGGTTACAAGGCACAACAGCAAAGTGTTGAGGGATATAAGGTTGCAGGGCAAGTGGTGATAACCCCTGACTATCTGGATTGCGCTCCAGAATGTGACATGCATATCCTGTTAAGTAATATGCTAAATGTTTGTGAAAATGCACTTAAGTGAAGGAATAAGTGTGGTAGATATAGCTATGTACTACAGTTGCTCTTCCAGTCCTACACACTGAGAGTTGCTGGATATCTGTCTATATTGCAAGCACACATCACAACACAGTTTCATGAACGGTTCTCATTTAAATTGTCACAGCTTATCAGATACTTTTCAAATTGGGAATACCTTTGTGAATAAGAGCCATGCCTGGTGCACTTGAGCTGAACTCTCACCTATAGTTTACACTTTAAAACCCTAATTACTGTGCATTCTCACCTTCTGTGTAGTGTTTTCTATTTCCAGGCTGTCTTGGAAACCAATAAAAACATCTGTGGATTTCTGCCATTGCACTGTACTGTTCTTTTGAAAAGTATTTGAGCCCCATAGGGGGCCCATTTGTTCATTTTGAAATGGTTGATAACCAGCTGCATGAGGAGAATAACCACTGGGTGCATTTAACTCATCCTGCCTGCATGTTCTCTGTCCTGGGTCTCCACTTCCCATTTGTTACAAGGCAACTGTAACTTATTTCTTGTGGGTGAGGCCCTGCACGGATCCCCACTGATTTCATAGGTCCTCTCTATTCAAGGGAGAAGGATAGGAAGGGGAAAGAGTGGATGAATGAAGTTCTGAAGCACGATGGGCACTTTACCAACTTTAAAACAAATTTTGGTTCTGTAGTGCTGTTCATTACCATGCACTGCTAGCTGGGGGCATTGACTTTGGGAAATGAATCTTAGGAACAAGGCTGAGAAATGGTAGAAATTACTTTATCTGGATGGATTGAGGCTTCTCGTTACACTCTGTGTTATTTTACGTGAACATGTGTGACGCTGTTTGATTAAAACATGACCAGTTATATCATCAATATTGCTACTGTTAGATAATTGCAACAAATCTTGTACAAAGTACATCATGTAAGGTGTCAATGGAAAAGTTATGATGTGCTGAGTATGATTATCCTGTTTTTATGCATATATCATCTTTGTATCTAAAGTTATGAATATTGACTATGTTTCAGTATTTCAAATGTGTTTGCTCCTTGGGTAACACCCACAAGATAATTTACATCCAGTCTGGCCAGCACATTGTGAATGAACTATTCAAGTTAATGGCCCATCAAACAATACTTAGCTCCCACAATGGACCATAGAAGAAGCTCATCTCCTCCTGGTAAGCCTTCCTGTGAACACTTTAGCCAGAATATGGGTAATAGCTCCTGCTCTGAGTCATCAAAGCATGCAAGGGCATGTGAACTGCTCATGTGATCCCGAACTCCATCTTGTGCTTGTAATTTTCCGCAAACTTAGACTGAGAGCATTCCCTTCACATAGGAGAAAGTATAAAAGACCATGGAAGCATCTCCATTTTGCCTCTTTCCTGCTCTGATCTCTGGACTATGGATTTGCACTAAAAGGAACACTACAACCAATGGACTGAGGGCCCTCCAATTTTTTGGAAGTTACCAGAGACTTTACAAGCTGGCAGTTTATTCCATCATTGCTTCAAATCTGATACAGGAACTCTACAAATACATACAATTTGATTTCTTTGACCATTTTAACTCTCTCCTCTTTATTTTCTCTTACAATTTTTATAAATGAACCTTTAGATATTAGATACTAAAGGATTAGCAACAGTGTGATTATTGGGTAAAATCTGAGCTATCTAATTTAATCTAATCTAATCTATCTATCTATCAGACTGTGTGGCTGATCTCTTGGGATTTGAAGAACCCTTTGTTTGATTAAATTGGTTTTAAATAACAATTCATCATAATATCTAGTGTCTGGAGGATTAAATAAGGGCTGGAATGCCTAAGGAGACTATATTTCTGACTTCTTGTTAACCAGTGTGGTGAGACAGAAGTTTACTTTTGTTAATGGCTTGGTATAATTTATGGAAGAATAATCACCAGTTTGGGGTGGTCTGCCCCATTTCTCAGCAGTTTGTCCTGAATCTGGTATTCTGATCTGTGACCCACTGAGGCATGGTGATAACATGTTAATCCAGTTCTACTACTGGTATATGGACAGGTTTACTGGCATAGATTCACTTTTTTTTTATTAAATTGCTTTCACACTGTCAGTTTATCTCATTTGACAGATATAAAATGAAGAAAGTGCAACAGAGCAGGAAGATTTTGTTAACAAGCACAAAATCATGTATCTTCCTTTCTTATTCATAGTAGTTATTACAACACAAGATGTAAAGTGTACTTGCATTTTTAAAAATACATCATTAGTACCAAGTATGGACAAATTCTCGTCCTCAGTTTCATATGTGGAACTTCACTGGAATTGTACAGATGTAACTGGGGACAGAATTTGTCTGAAAACCTCTGCTAAAAACTAAAACACAGCACTCTTGATTTAAAGATAGAAAATCTATATTTGGATGAAAGTTGTGGTTTCTCCAGGGTTCACACATAGGCAGTTTATTTAATCCAGTATTGTTTAGTGTGATAAAGATTGAGATAGGTCAGACAGAACAAGCATTTGAAATTCACAGTCATGAACGGATGTGAATAACATTGTGTGACTTTCCTCACATGTATATAATATAATTTTTAAAGGTACATTTCCTATCAGACTGACTTCTCGCTCCAACTCACTCCTACATACCTCTCAACTTGCCAAGACCCAGATGCAGACAAAGGCCCAAAAGGGGTGACTCTCAGGGGGTCATGCTACTCACCGCTTGGCAATGCCTCCTCACGGCTCATCTGGGGAATTAGCTCGCCACTGTGTGCACCCTGTCTTGCAGTCACTGCGTTCATTGTCTCTGTCAGTCACACTGCGACCCCTCTCTCACTAGTCAGGAGGCGTAGCACCTCTCCTTTGTGGCTTAGCCCTCTGGCCAAGTCACCATTGTCCTCCCCTTCTGGGGTATTATCAGAGTTTCCTTCGTCAAAGTTGCAAGCAGTCTCCATATCCACTGTGCTGACTGCGCCACTCCCATGATGATTAGTAGGGGAATCCAGGCCCACCCTCTACACCCCAGGTTCTCATCCAGGGTCCCTTGAATCAGCAGTTCAGGTCTATCCCTCTCAGACATTACTACTCCTTCCCTGGACTGCTTCCTACCCTGCCTTTCTCGAGCTCCTAGTCTGCCCCTTACATCAGGAAGTGTAACTGCAGCCCCCTGCTCTATCCTCAGTTTCTAAGCTTTATAGAAGCCTTCCCTGTTCATGTCCAGGTGAGCTTTGTTCTCAGTCAGTCTCATTGCCCATTAGCTCTCCAACAGGTGAAGCCTAAGGCTAGGTCTACACTACCACTTTTGTGAGTGTAACTTATGTTGCTCAAGGTATGAATAAACCACCCCCAAGAGATATAAGTTACACCGACAAAAACGATGGTCTGGACAGCGCTTTGTCAGTGGGAGAGTTTTTCCCGCTCATCAGGGGTGGGTTAGTTATGTTGACAGGAGAGCTCTCTCCCATCAGCTTAGAGCGGCTACACTAGAGAGCTTATAGCAGCGCAGCTGCACTGATGCAGTTGCGCCGCTGTAAAGTGTAGACATAGCCTAAAGCTAATTGGACTTTCTTGCCACTTTAACCCCATCCATGCTGTTGTGGCGTGAATGCCCCATCACAATGACACACACAAATTATTTATTCAGGAAACTTTAAATGCTGTGGGATTTCTTTTGTTAGTGTAAATGACTTTTCCTGTAATCTTGGTTGCATGATTCTTTATTTCTGATAATAATGATTTTCAATTATATAAGTGAAAGAACACCAAATTTGTGTAATTGTGTAATTTTATTTTATGTATGTTTTGTGTATTTGGGTAATTTTGGGACTAAAATGAGTGACATACCTCAAAATGAGGCACTTCAGAGCTTTGCTTCCCTAACACATTAAGGTTCAAGACCAACAGCACCTTTTAACTCTGTCATAGAAATAGCCAAAAATAGCAAAGACTTTTGTACAGTTATGTGACACTTTGTATGCAAATCATTAAGACCTTAAAGGGTTTACAACTTCCTAACTTGAAGATTCTGTATCCCTTTATATATTCAACAACAAATTATACTCAAAAGTCTGTAATCTGTTCAAGGATTGCCTATTTGCTCTCTTGAATAAAGCAGTTACGGTTGGTGCTGTAGGTGTTAGAGAAACATATAATAATTGGAAACAGCCCCATTGAAAACTATTCTACTATTATTGGCTACTCCCCTGATGGAAAACATCTGCCATTTAAAGGAAAACTGCATAGATTGCTTCCAATAACTTAGATAACTAAATATTTATCTCTCTACACAAACATCCCACACACAGATGGAATACAAGCTGTCAGGAACAGTATCCCTGATGATGACACAGCACAACTTGTTGCTGAGCTCTGTGACTTTATCCTCACGCACAACTATTTCAAATTTGGTGACAATATATACCTCCAGACCAGTGGCACCGCCATGGGCACCCGCATGGCCCCACAATATGCCAACATTTTTATGGCTGACCTGGAATAATGCTTCCTCAGCTCTCATCCACTCACGCCCCTCCTCTACCTGCGCTACATTGACGACATCTTCATCATCTGGACCCATGGGAAGGAGACTCTGGAAGAATTCCACCATGATTTCAACAGCTTCCACCCCACCATCAACCTCAGCCTGGACCAATCTACACGGGAGGTCCACTTCCTAGACACCACAGTACAAATAAGTGATGGCCACGTTAACACCACCCTATACCGAAAACCCACCGACCGCTATGCCTACCTTCATGCCTCCAGCTTCCACCCCGGACACACCACACGATCCATCGTCTACAGCCAAGCACTGAGGTACAACCGCATCTGCTCCAACCCCTCAGACAGAGACCAACACCTACAAGATCTTCACCAAGCATTCTCAAAACTACGATACCCGCACAAGGAAATAAGGAAACAAATCAACAGAGCCAGACGTGTACCCAGAAGCCTCCTGCTACAAGACAAGCCCAAGAAAGAAACCAACAGAACTCCACTGGCCATCACCTACAGCCCTCAGCTTAAACCTCTCCAACGCATCATCAGTGATCTACAACCCATCCCTCCCTCTCTTTCACAGACGTTGGGAGGCAGGCCAGTCCTCGCCCACAGACAACCTGCCAACCTTAAGCATATTCTCACCAGCAACCACACACTGCACCATAACAACTCTAACTCAGGAACCAATCCATGCAACAAACCTCGATGCCAACTCTGCCCACATATCTACACCAACAACACCATCACAGGACCTAACCAGATCAGCTACAACATCACCGGTTCATTCACCTGCACGTCCACCAATGTTATATATGCCATCATGTGCCAGCAATGCCCCTCTGCTATGTGCATTGGCCAAACTGGACAGTCACGACGTAAAAGGATAAATGGACACAAGTCAGATATCAGGAATGGCAATATACAAAAACCTGTAGGAGAACACTTCAACCTCCCTGGCCACACAATAGCAGATGTAAAGGTAGCCATCTTACAGCAAAAAAACTTCAGGACCAGACTCCAAAGAGAAACTGCTGAGCTTCAGTTCATTTGCAAATTTGACACCATCAGATCAGGATTAAACAAAGACTGTGAATGGTTAGCCAACTACAGAAGCAGTTTCTCCTCCCTTGGTGTTCACACTTCAGCTGCTAACAGAGGACCTCACCCTCCCTGATTGAACTAACCTCATTATCTCCAGACTGATTCTTGCCAGCATATTTATACCTGCCCCTGGAAATTTCCGTTACATGCATCCGACGAAGTGGGCATTCACCCACGAAAGCTTATGCTCCAATACATCTGTTAGTCTTAAAGGTGCCACAGGACTCTCTGTTGCTTTTTACAGATCCAGACTAACACGGCTACCCCTCTGATACTTGTATCAGAACATACAGCAAAAAATTAATCTGCATGGACCTAGGTCAGGGGTGAGCAAACTTTTTGGCCTGAGGGCCACAACTGGGTATGGAAATTATATGGCGGGCCATGAATGCTCATGAAATTGGGGGTGAGGGTTGGGAGCGGGGGAGGGCTCCAGCTGGGGGTGCGGGCTCTAGGCTGGGGCCAGAAATGAGGAGTTCAGGGTGTGGGAGGGGGAGGGCTTTGGCTGGAGGTGTGGGCTCTGGGGTGGGGCTGGGAATGAGGGGTCTGGGGTGCAGGAGGGTGATCTGGGCTGGGACAGAGGGGTTTGGAGGGCAGGAGGGGGAGCAGAGCTTGGGCAGGGGGTTGGGGCACGGAAGGGGCTCAGGGGTGCAGGCTCCAGGCGGCGCTTACCTCAAGCAGCTCTCAGAAGCAGCCGGCATGTCCCCCCTTCCAGCTCCTACACGGAGGCACGGCCAGGCGGCCCTGCACACTGCCCCATCCACAGATGCTACCCCCGCAGCTCCCATTGGCCAATGGGAGCTGCAGGGGTGGCACCTGTGGAAGGGGCAGCATGCAGAGCTGCTTGGACACGCCTCCGCGCAGAAGCTGGAGGGGGGACATGCCGGTTGCTTCCTGGAAGCAGTGCGAAGCGGGGCAAGCCCCTGACCCGCTCCCCGGCAGGAGCTCGAGGGCCGGATTAAAAGGTCTGATGGGCCGGATCTGGCCCATGGGCCATAGTTTGCCCACCCCGGACCTAGGTGATTTCTTGTGGATTACCAGTTTTTGTAAGTTATCAAGTAAATAAACAGGATAAAAATCATAAGGATACTATATGACAATGTGTACTTTTTCATTTTTGGCATAGTTTAATTTTAATTATGCAAGATAATACTTCCAAGCATTCTATTAAAAGTAGTGGATCGTTCATTATAAAACTAATTAACTGTTAGTAATATTGTACTTCACTAAAGCCAGAGCTGGTAAAAAAGAATTCCTGCAGAAATTTTTGAGAAAAATATTCCGTCTTGAACTTTATGACCAAAAAATGTTGGGGTTTCCACAAGAATTTTTCTTTCAAAATTAAATAAAAATTTTCATTTCAATTTGAAAACTTTTTTTAAAAAATGAAAACTTTATATTGTTTTCACATAAAATGTCATTTCATTTTGGTTTGGGTAACCAAAAATTGTGATTTTTCCATTTTCTGTTGTCATTGGAAAACAGTAAAAAGTATGAAAAATGAATTCTTCCATGCTTTCATATGTTTCTCCTCTTACACCAATTTTTCAAGTGTTTTCAAGGCTACTAATGACTTCTGAAGCATTGGGCAAAGTGACTTATCTGTGCCTCAGTTTACCTATCTGCAAAAATTTGTATAAAATGCTGGTTTCACATAAGTGTTATAATGTTTAAGTTATGTTTCTAAAAGCACTTTGAGACTTGCAGATTAGAGATGTTATGTAACTGCAAAGCATGTGTTATATTTTCTTATTTATTATTACTGGGTTTGCAGCTCAGAATAGTGAAAATAAGAAAGGTTCCATTTTAACTTTTTTAAAAAATATTTTTTCAGAACAGTTTTTTTTTTAAGTATGTGTCACTGTTTTCACATCTCTAGGACTGAACAAAGCGGGCACTTCTCTGAATGGGAGCTGTCATTTTGTAAATGCAATACTTAAAGCTAAACCTCCTGCAATAAAGTATGTTCAGACACTAGAAGTATCCAGATCCTGAAGACAGAAAGGTTGTCAGAGTTGTCACAACACATTCTATTTTGTTTTTAAATGTTATGTGAAAGTGGAAACAGAACTTGCAGTACTTTACCACAAGTCTGAAAAGCTTTGCCATTCTAGTGTATTCCAGTGCTGAGCTGCATTCATCAATTCCAAAGCCAGAAGCAACCATTGCGCCGATCTAGCCTGATATCCAGTATAACACAGGCCATAGAATTTCCCCAAAATAAGTCCTAGAGCATAGCTTTTAGAAAAACATCCACTTTTGATTTTAAAATGGTCAGTGATGGAGAATCCACCACAACGCTTGGTTAATTGTTCCAATTGTTAATTATCCTCACAGTAAAAATTTATGCTTTATTTCAATTCTGAACTTGTCTAGCTTCAACTTACCAGTCAATGGATCAGGTTATACCTTTCTCTGCTGGATTGAAGAGCCTATTATTAAATATTTGTTTCCCATGTAGGAACTTATAGACTGTGATCAAGTCACCCCTTAACCTTCCCTTTGTTAAAATAGATTGAACTCCTGGAGTCTACCAATATAAGGCATGTTTTCTAATCCTTTAATCATTCTTGTGGCTCTTCTCTGAAACCTTTCCAATTTATCAACATCCTTCTTGAACTGGGGATACCAGAATGGGACATAGTGTTCCTGCAGTGGTCACACCAGTGACAAATACAGAGGCAAAATAACCTCTCTACTCCTTCTCAAGATTACCCTGTTTATGCATCCCAGTATTGCATTAGCTCTTCTGACCACAGCGTCATGCTGGGAGCTCATGTTCAGCTGATTATCCACCATGATCCCAAATCTTTTTTGAAATCACTGCTTCCCAAGATAGAGTGCCCCCCTCCCCAAGTATGGCCTACATTCTTGCTAGATGTATACATTTACCCATATTAAAACCCATATTGTTTGCTTGTGCCCAGTTTACAAAATGCTCCAGATTGCTCTGAATCAGTGACCTGTCCTCTTCATTATTTATAAGTCCCCCAACTTTTATGTCATCTGCCAACTTTATCAGTGATTCTTTGATGTTTTCTTCCAGGTCACTGATAAAATTGTTAAATATTGTTGGGTCAAGAACCTATCCGCACAAGATCTCACTGGAAACACACCCACTCGATAACAATTTTCCATTTACAATTACATTTTGGGACCTATCACTTAGTCAGTTTTTAATTCATTTAATGTGTGCCGTGTTAATTGTATATCTTTTTTTAATCACGTAGTACCAAGTCAAATGCCTTATAGAAGTCTAAGTCTTATATCAGCATTATTACCTGGTCTGAACTTTATTCTGGTTGCACATTAGAAATGTGATCAATTCATGATCACTTGTACCTAACCTAATCTTTTTAGTTTTGTGATCATTTCCTCTTTATCTGTCAAGATGAGGTCTAATATAGAATTCCCTTGTATTGGATGCAACCCTTTTTGAGTTAGGAAATTGTCATGGATAACATTTAGAAATTCGAAGGATGTTTTAGTACTGACAGTATGAGACCTCCAGTATATGTCATTCACATTGAAATCTCCCATGATCATGCAGCTTTTTTTGCCTGAACATTACAGATGGGTGCATAAGGAGCTGGTTATCCTGTTCCCTCGTGTGATTTGGTGGTCTGTAGCAGGCACTAACTAATGCCCCAGCTTGTACTTTATCTGGTAGGACATTGAGCCATAAGTATTCAAGATTTTCTTCTGAGTTATCAGTGATTGGAAACAGGTAATGCCATCTTTGACATAGAGTACTATGCCTTCTCTCCTTTTGACCACCTGATACTTCCTCAGATAGGTCATAACTAGGGCTGTTGATTAATCGCAGCTAACTCATGTGATTAACTCAAAAAATTAATCACGATTAATCACAATTTTAATCACACTGTTAAACAATAGCATACCAATTGAAAATTATTAAATATTTGGATGTTTTTCTATATTTTCAAATAAATTGATTTCAATTACAACACAGAATACAAAGTGTACAGTTGTCACTTTACATTTTTTATTACAAATATTTGCACTGTAAAAATGATAAACAAAAGAAACATTATTTTTCAATTCACCTCATACAAGTACTGTAGTGCAATATCTTTATCTTGAAAGTGCAACTTACAAATAACTTTTTTTTGTTACATAACTGCACTCAAAAACAAAACAATGCAAAACTTTAGAGCCTACAAGTCTACTCAGTCCTACTTCTCATTCAGCCAATCGCTCAGACAAACAATTTTGTTTACATTTGCAGGAGATAATGCTGCCAGCTTTTTATTTACAATGTCACCTGAAAGTGAGAACAGGCATTCTCCTGGGACTTTTGTAGCCAGCATTGCAAGGTATCTACATGCCAGATACACTAAACATTCGTATGCCCCATCATGCTTAAGCCACCATTCCAGAGGACATGCTTCCATGCTGATGACGCTCATTGAAAAAATAATGCATTAATAAAATTTGTGACTGAACTCCTTGTGGGAGAATTCTATGTCTCCAGCTCTATTTTACCCACATTCTGCTATATATTTCATGTTATATATTTCATGTTATAGCAGTCTCGGATGATAACTCAGCACACGTTGTTTATTTTAAGAACACTTTCAGTGCAGATTTGACAAAACGCAAAGAAGGTACCAATGTGAGATTTCTAAAGATAGCTACAGCACTCGACTCAAGATTTAAGAATCTGAAGTGCCTTCCAAAATCTGAGAAATGAGGTGTGGAGAATGCTTTCAGAAGTCTTAAAAGAGCAACACTCCAATGCAGCAACTACAGAACCCAAACCACCAAAAAAGAAAATCAAGCTTCTGCTGGTGGCATCTGACTCAGATGATGAAAATGAACATGCGTCAGTCCACACTGCTTTGGATTGTTATTGAGCAGAACCTGTCGTCAGCATGGATGCATGTCCTCTGGAATGGTGGTTGAAGCATGAAGGGACATATGAATCTTTAGCACATCTGGCATGTAAATATCTTGCGACACCAGCTACAACAGCACCATGCGAACACCTGTTCTCACTTTCAGGTGACGTTAACAAGAAGCAGGCAGCATTATCTCCTGCAATTGTAAACAAACTTGTTTGTCTGAGCGCTTGGCTGAACAAGAAATAGGACTGAGTGGACTTGTAGGATCTAAAGTTTTACATGTTTTATTTTTGAATGCAGTTATTTTTGTACATAATTCTACATTTGTAAGTTCAACTTTCATGATAAAGAGATTGCACTACAGTACTTGTATAAGCTGAATTGAAAAATACTATTTCTTTTCTTTTTTACAGTGCAAATATGTGTAATCAAAAATAAATACAAAGTGAGCACTGTACACTTTGTATTCTGTGTTACAATTGAAATCAATATATTTGAAAATGTGGAAAACATCCAAAAATATTTAAATAAATGGTATTCTATTATTGTTTAACACTGCGATTCATTTTTTTAATTGCGTAATTAATCGTGATTTTTTTAATCGCTTGACAGCCCTAGTTATAACCATTTATTTTAACATTCCAGTTATGTGAATCATCCCACCAGGTTTTAGTAATACCAATGAGATTGAATTTTTGGTCAGAACTGAGCGATTCTAGGTCCTCTTGTTTGTTCCTCAATCTCCTAGCATTGGAGTATAGGCAATTCAAAAATGTCTTCTCTTCATGTCCTTCCGTTCCTTGATTAATTTTGTTATCAATATCTCGAATTTGTGCTGAATGCTCATATTTTCCCACTTTTACTCTCCCCTTTTGCTATTAGTTGAACTCTCTATAGACTACTCTAGCCAGCTTGTCCCTGAGGAGATCGGTCCTCCTTCTACAGAGGTGGAGGCGATCCAAACTATACAGCCCTCTCTCTCCATAGAAGGTGGACCAATGTTCCACAAAACTAAACCCCTACACCCTAAACCACTAGCCTAGCCAGTGGTTCATTTCCAGAATCTTTTGCCTTCAGTCTTCTTTCACTCATGGAACAGGAATGATCTCAGAGAAGTTTGCTTGGACATTCTTCTTCTTCAGCACACTTCCAAGTTCCCCAAAGCCATCTACTGTCTGACTGTCTATTCCCTGACTTATTCTGTATCAGGCTGCTAAGATGGCATAAGCCTCTTTAATTTTAATTATTAATAATTACAATAATTATAGCAGTTCCCAAAATCCCAAAAATGTGCCCAGGGATGTATAAACATAGAGCAAGAAAGGGTGCATGCTCCAAATGTAAAAGCATTTAGAAAATTTGGCCTGTATCTGTGCCAATGAAGACAATGGAAAAGGGCATTGGATCAGGCCTATATTTGCAACTACAAGTAGTGATTAGTATGTCTTTAACACTGTACTCTTGTTTAAATGTGATCAGAAACAATTATCTAAATGCTAAGTAAGGACAGTAGTGTGTTTTTCTTACTATTACTATTATGTTAAAATATTTCTCTTTAACAAAGTTGTTGGCTAGTTTTTTAAATTAATGTCTTATGTTGATCATTAAATAAGAGGTTGGAAGCTGAATTAGCTGTGGCTAATTAAGTAACTATTACTGGCCCAGTCATGGGACATGTGAAGCATTTTATCTGAGGTCTCTGAATATAGTTAATATTAATGGAAGGCTTAGTGAGAAACCAGTTAGAGTTAATCAACTGAGTGAAACTATAGGGAGATTGTGTAAGCATCATTTTTATGCTAATCATAACTTTGAGAACTACAGCTGCTATAGACTATAATAGTAATAGCAACAATTAATAATTAATAGAGTGCATAAGCAGCTATTTTGTGAGAAAATAGGACCGAGGTCGAAAGTTACTCCTGGCAACAATTCTGTGCGCTTCATTAGTTAAATGGCCTGAAAAGTTTTTAGTGTCTAATGAAAAAAAATGTTCTGTGGCAAAGGAAGTTGGTATTTGTGAACCTGTGCACCTGTACTGAAAACAATTAAGGGGGCCACATTCAAGGAGAGATAAATTGGCAGCTACCAAACAATAGTTATTTGTTTAGTACTGTATTTGTTTAAATAAAATTAAATTTTAAGGGACCATCTTTTAATTATTTGTAGTACATACAACACCTCTTAAGAGTAACATAAGAAGAAAACTTGAAAACAATTCAAAATGTTTATTGTGATTCACAGTTTAGAATAAAATGGTCCAATGTGATGAGTTGGTTGAGAAGGATTCAGCCAACCCCAACCGTCTATGAGTGCAGGTCTCTTCCAACACTGATCCAGGAGAGCCCATTATGAGTGGCAGCATTGATATCTCTCTCTTCCACATCCTTCAGATTTGGGGTGTCAATGCTCCCCTTCCTGAGCAGTGAGATGCATGGGGCAGTTCATCCCCTCAAAGCTGTTGTTTAAGGCTCTCTGCAGACTCAGGCAAACATTGCTGTATTGGCTACATTTAGTTCATGTTACTTAGCTTTTCTTTGTAACCATAAGGACTAGAAACTTTTTTTAAATGGAAGCCTATATTCTTCTGTCACTACATGACTCCAGGTACACATGTGGCTATAATGACAATGCCTCCAACAATGCCTCCAACCTAAATTGGGATTTGTCATGATTCCATTCCACTGTCTTCATGTTCAGCATGTAAGAGGAACTATGGTCTTGTGATTAAGGTGCACTACAAAAAGTTAGCAAATTTGGGCTCTGCTTCTGGCTTTGCTACTGCATTAATGTGAAACCCTTGTTAAGTCGGTTAGGTCTCTATCCAAAGCTCATTGAAGTCAATGACAGCTCTTTCTTTGATTTCAACGGACTTTAGATCAGGCCCTTAGCCTCTTTCTACCTCTGTTTACTTTTTACTGATTTCACTGGGGTGTTGTGCATAGAGCTAGTAAAAAAAAATTTCAATAAGCTCCTTTTTCCATTGGAAAATGCTGATTTAACAACATTGAAATATTCCCTGGGAATGTATCAATTTTATCAAAAACGTTGGTGAAAAATTATTGAGACATTTCATTTTGACTTTATCATTTTGACACATATATTATATTCATAGTTCTTAGTGTGTGTGATCTAAATTGCTAACCTGTCTAGATGTAAGTCTATCAAGAACTGAACTTTTAACTCTAGGAACAATTTAGATAATTTTTATATTCATTATATTAATTTTTACACTTCTCTTTGCTTCACCGTTCTATTTGAAATAAGAAGCAAAAGTGCTAAAGTACCATGAAATAGCTTCTTCTCTCAATAGTTTCATCTGATTTTATGAATTCAAGAGGCTCAGATAAACATTCAACATATTGGATGCTGACATGATCCTGATCTTTTAAACCTTTTGAGATGTAAGACGCAGACGTAGACGTAACATAGGACAAGAAGTAATGGGCTTAAATTGCAGCAAGGGCGGTTTAGGTTGGACATTAGGAAAAACTTCCTAACTGTCAGAGTGGTTAAGCACTGGAATAAATTGCCTAGGGAGGTTGTGGAATCTCCATCATTGGGGATTTTTAAGAGCAGATTGGACAAACACCTGTCAGGGATGGTCTAGATAATATTTAGTCCTGCCTTGAGTGCAGGGGACTGGACTACATGACCTTTTGAGGTCCCTTCCAGTTCTATAATTCTACATACCCATCACTAACTAAAATGCTATGTTTCACTGACCCCATAATTACTGCTTATTATAAGGGTCTCTAAACAGTCATTAGAAAACATAGGACTGATCCTCTTCCCATTGAGCTCAATGGAAAAACTTCTTTCTTCTTTACTGGGCAAAGACTGATGCCTCAGCAGGGAGTTTGCCTGGGATCTGTCCGAGAGGAAGTACACTAAGTGCTGCATTAGGGGGGCTGTGATGGTGAGTATCTGAGTGTCTGTTGCTGGGACAGTTTGTCAGTTTGACCGTGTGCTTGATTGCTTGCTTGTTTGTTTGAAAAGTGTGAATTGGGAGTGCTTTGTTCCAGGTGGGCCTTGAGTGGGCCTGACTGGTATATAAGGGCAGTCAGCAGCGAACCAGCTGAGCGACGAACAGCAGAGGCTAACAGAGGGAGTTTGCCTGGGGAGAGCTCACTGAGGCTTTCATCTGCGGGTTCCTCTGAGTAGTTACTGCAACAGCTGAGGAAGCTCTTAAGAGGAAGGTGATATTGAAGGTGAATGATCAGCTGTTGTAACCTGCACAGGTTGTGCCATGTTTGTCTTTCTTCCACAGGACAGAAGCAACTTTGTCTGTACAAAGTGCAAGCTGGTCTCCATATTGGAAGAGAAGGTTCGAGGTCTGGAGAAACGAGTATCGACTCTGCGTTGCATAAGGGAAAATGAAGATTTCCTGGACAGACGTCAGGAGATGCTTCTACGGCCACAATGTTCTGAAGATTCAGAGCAGGCGCAGCAGGGACAGAAGGATGGTGAAGAAGTTTGGCAGCATGTGACCTCCAGAAGGAGAAAGAGGAGCGTCTATGTACCAGCAATGGAGATACAGGTGAGCAATCGTTTCCATGTTCTCTCTACAGGTACTAATGCAGAGAGTGGACTAGATGACACATCTGAAGGAAGGGAGCAGAAGGAGACTCCACCAATTGGAAGGCAAAAGATGCACTGTCCTAGGGATGAGGGTTCCACAACCACCACTCCCAAGAGGAGGAGGAGGGTGGTGGTGGTCGGGGACTCCCTTCTCAGGGGGACTGAGTCATCTATCTGCCGCCCTGACCGGGAAAACCGAGAGGTCTGCTGCTTGCCAGGAACTAGGACACACGATGTGACGGAGAGACTGCTGAGACTCATCAAGCCCTCAGATCACTACCCCTTCCTGCTTCTCCACGTGGGAACCAATGATACTGCCAAGAATGACCTTGAGCGGATTACTGCAGACTACTTGGCTCTGGGAAGAAGGATAAAGGAGTTTGAGGTGCAAGTGGTGTTCTCGTCCATCCTCCCTGTGCAAGGAAAAGGCCTGGGTAGAGACAGTCGAATCGTGGAAGTCAACGAATGGCTATGCAGGTGGTGTCGGAGAGAAGGCTTTGGATTCTTCGACCATGGGATGGTGTTCCAAGAAGGAGGAGTGCTAGGCAGAGACGGGCTCCACCTAACAAAGAGAGGGAAGAGCATCTTCGCAAGCAGGCTGGCTAACCTAGTGAGGAGGGCTTTAAACTAGGTTCACCGGGGGAAGGAGACCAAAGCCCTGAGGTAAGTGGGGAAATGGGATCCTGGCAGGAAGCAAGAGCAGGAGAGCGCAAGAGGGGAGGACTCCTGTCTCATACTGAGAAAGAGGGACGATCGATGAGTTATCTTAAGTGCCTATACACAAATGCAAGAAGCCTGGGAAACAAGCAGGGAGAACTGGAAGTCCTGGCACAGTCAGGGAACTATGATGCGATTGGAATAATAGAGACTTGGTGGGATAACTCACATGACTGGAGTACTGTCATGGATGGATATAAACTGTTCAGGAAGGACAGGCAGGGCAGAAAAGGTAGGAGAGTTGCATTGTATGTAAGAGAGGAGTATGACTGCTCAGAGCTCCGGTATGAAACTGCAGAAAAACCTGAGAGTCTCTGGATAAAGTTGAGAAGTGTGAGCAACAAGGGTGATGTCGTGGTCAGAGTCTGCTATAGACCACCAGACCAGGGGGATGAGGTGGACGAGGCTTTCTTCCGGCAACTAACAGAAGTTGCTAGATCGCAGGCCCTGGTTCTCATGAGAGACATTAATCACCCTGATATCTGCTGGTAGAGCAATACAGCGGTGCACAGAAAATCCAGGAAGTTTTTGGAAAGTGTAGGGGACAATTTCCTGGTGCAAGTGCTGGAGGAACCAACTATGGGCAAAGCTTTTCTTGACCTGCTGCTCACAAACAGGGAAGAATTAGTAGGGGAAGCAAAAGTGAATGGGAACCTGGGAGGCAGTGACCATGAGATGGTCAAGTTCAGGATCCTGATACAAGGAAGAAAGGAGAGCAGCAGAATATGGACCCTGGACTTCAGAAAACCAGACTTTGACTCCCTCAGGGAACAGATGGGCAGGATCCCCTGGGAGAATAACATGAAAGGCAAAGGGGTCCAGGAGAGCTGGCTGTATTTTAAAGAATCCTTATTGCGGTTGCAGGAACAAACCATCCCGACGTGTAGAAAGAATAGTAAATATGGCAAGCGACCAGCTTGGCTTAACAGTGAAATCCTTGCTGACCTTAAATGCAAAAAATAAGCTTACAAGAAGTGGAAGATTGGACAAATGACCAGGGAGGAATATAAAAATATCACTCAGGCATGCAAGAGTGAAATCAGGAAGGCCAAATCGCACTTGGAGTTGCAGCTAGCAAGAGATGTTAAGAATAACAAGAAGGGTTTCTTCAGGTATGTTAGCAACAAGAAGAAAGTCAAGGAAAGTGTGGGCCCCTTACTGAATGAGGGAGGCAACCTAGTGACAGAGAATGTGGAAAAAGCTAATGTACTCAATGCTTTTTTTGCCTCTGTCTTCACAAACAAGGTCAGCTCCCAGACTGCTGGACTGGGCAGCACAGTATGGGGAGGAGGTGACCAGCCCTCCGTGGAGAAAGAAGTGGTTCTGGACTATTTAGAAAAACTGGATGAGCACAAATCCATGGGGCCGGATGCGGTGCATCCGAGGGTGCTAAAGGAGTTGGTGGATGTGATTGCGGAGCCATTGTCCATCATCTTTGAAAACTCATGGCAATTGGGGGAGGTCCTGGATGACTGGAAAAAGGCTAATGTAGTGCCCATCTTTAAAAAAGGGAAGAAGGAGGATCCGGGGAACTACAGGCTAGTCAGCCTCACCTCAGTCCCTGGAAAAATCATGGAGTAGGTCCTCAAGGAATCAATTATGAAACACTTAGAGGAGGGGAAAGTGATCAGGAACAGTCAGCATGGATTCACCAAGGGGAAGTCGTGCCTGACTAACCTAATTGTCTTCTATGAGGAGATAACTGGCTCTGTGGATGAGGGGAAAGCAGTGGATGTGTTATTCCTTGACTTTAGCAAAGCTTTTGATATGGTCTCCCACAGTATTCTTACCGCCAAGTTAAAGAAGTATGGGCTGGATGAATGGCCTGTAAGGTGGATAGAAAGCTGGCTAGATCGTCGGGCTCAACGGGTAGTGATCAATGGCTCCATGTCTAGTTGGCAGCCGGTTTCAAGCGGAGTGCCCCAAGGGTCGGTCCTGGGGCCAGTTTTGTTTAATATCTTTATTAATGATCTGGAGGATGGTGTGGACTGCACTCTCAGCAAGTTTGCAGATGATACTAAACTGTGAGGCATGGTAGATACGCTGGAGGATAGGGATCAGATACAGAGGGACCTAGACAAATTAGGGGATTGGGCCAAAAAAACCTGATGAGGTTCAACAAGGACAAGTGCAGAGTCCTGCACTTAGGACGGAAGAATCCTATGCACTGCTACAGACTAGGGACCGAATGGCTAGGTAGCAGTTCTGCAGAAAAGGACCTAGGGGTCACAGTGGACGAGAAGCTGGATATGAGTCAACAGTGTGCTCTTGTTGCCAAGAAGGCTAAAGGCATTTTGGACTGTATAAGTAGGGGCATTGCCAGCAGATCGAGGGACGTGATCGTTCCCCTTTATTCGACATTGGTGAGGCCTCATCCGGAGTACTGTGTCCAGTTTTGGGCCCCACACTACAAGGAGGACGTGGAAATATTGGAAAGAGTCCAGCGGAGGGCAACAAAAATGATTAGGGGTCTGGAGCACATGACTTATGAGGAGAGGCTGAGGGAACTGGGATTGTTTAGTCTCCAGAAGAGAAGAATGAGGGGGGATTTGATAGCTGCTTTCAACTACCTGAGGGGGGGTTCCAAAGAGGATGGAGCTCGGCTGTTCTCAGTGGTCGCAGATGACAGAACAAGGACCAATGGTCTCAAGTTGCAGTGGGGGAGGTCTAGGTTGGATATTAGGAAACACTATTTCACTAGGAGGGTGGTGAAGCACTGGAATGCGTTACCTAGGGAGGTGGTGGAATCTCCTTCCTTGGAGGTTTTTAAGGCCCGGCTTGACAAAGCCCTGGCTGGGATGATTTAGTTGGGAATTGGTCCTGCTTTGAGCAGGGGGTTGGACTAGATGACCTCCTGAGGTCCCTTCCAACCCTGATATTCTATGATTCTATGATTCTAGGGGTTAAAGATCAAGGTTTTTGCATTGAAATGCTTCATTTTCTTGCTTTTGTGAGTTGATAACATTCAATTTGTGATAATTTACACTTAAAATTTGCCAATTGCCTTAGGTAATGAATCATCTTAACTCAGTATTTGTAATATTCTAGGTGTTTCCTATAAGAAGTTTAGGGAACGTTAAATAATACTGCAAAATATAAAGGTAACTGGATTGATTTATGTAAGGAAAAATTGGCAAGTGTTTAAGAAAGATGGTTATGTGGTAGTAACTTTTGTATTCAGAACAAATACCTCTCTGAACACAAAATTTATTCTGAATCGTTTTCAAAAACTGACTCAGAATTTTTAGTGGATTAGTATCTTGAGTGAAAATGGTGTATCTGAAAAAATGTTGCTCAGTGAGTCTGATTATAGCACAATTCCTGTATTTTTTGTGTAAACTTCAAGGACACCTCCTGTCTGTATTTATTCATGTTATATATCTAGATTGCTTTGTAAGTACATACAGTACAATACCTTATTTAAATGCACAACACTTCAGGTTAGACAACTTTTTTCATCAATCTAAGCACTCAGTGTCAGCTCTATAGTACCAGTCAACATCCTTTCATCCTTGTTCAATATTGTTCTTGTTCAAATAACTCTACACCAGTAGGAGCCATGTTCACTTTTACATAATTAGAGCCAATGGAAAGTCATTAACAACAAGACATTTGGGGCCAAATTCTTCCCTCGCATCTATTCAGTTTTAAATGGCATGTCACTTTAAAATCACCATACTGTTATCTGAAAACGCATGCATACAAAGCACAGTGGATTACACTTTGCCAGCATGGGTTTCCAAATTAAAATATTGTGGCTTCAAAGGGGGTAAATCATTGCACAAGCGCATTGAAATAATTAAGACTGAACAGGTAATTGAAGGTAGAATTTTGTCTTTTCATATAATTTTAATTAACTTAATTTAAACTGGCTTGGATTTTAGGGACAAGGCACAGCCAAGCAAAAGGGCTTTTTTAGATTGCTGATTTACCTTTTCCTTCTTCCTCACTACCTGTTATGCTACTGAGGCAGTTGTCATTATTCCCCAGCCCACCCTGAGTCACATGAACAAATCTAAGATAACCAGCTAATACTCTGTGAGTGAAAGTATGGGGGAGGGATAGCTCAGTGGTTTGAGCATTGGCCTGCTAAATCCAGGGTTGTGAGTTTAATCCTTGAGGAGGCCATTTAGGGATCAGGGCAAAAAAATCTGTCTGGGGATTGGTCCTGCTTTGAGCAGGGGGTTGGACTAGATGACCTCCTGAGGTCAACCCTGCTATTCTATGAAACTGACAAGGATAATTGATCCAGACCCAAACATACCCTCAACAATGGGCTTTTTATGTTTTGTTTATACTGGAAGAGAGTAAGTGTTGGGTGAGGAAGGGAATAAAAAGATCTTTACATTTGGGATGACACTGCTAAATATCCTAGTTCCTCAGCTTCTGCAGATAACACAACTGCAATCATTGTTGTACTACCATAAATTTCAAAACATTTTGTCAGCTCATAAGAAGTGAGGAAGTAAAGAATGTAGAGAAATGGCTTGATATGTTCTTGCATATATATATATCTGCAACGGCAATAACAGCAGCATCTAGTTTTACACACAGAATATGAAAGATATATTTATATACTGACATTTAGGAAAAAGACATTTCAAAGACATCTGCAAGTGTATGCACTGGATCACTCAATCCGACAGAATGAGGATTGCAACATTTAACATCACAGCTCCTGAGTCTTCTCCTGATCACAGGGATATTTAAAATAAATTGTGGAGTGAGGGAAAGAGAGGAAAGAGGTTAAGCCAAATGTTCTGCAGATCTGCATTGACAGTGTCCTTTGAACTAGAAGTCAGGCCAAACAGGAGCCAATACATCCTCAGAATGCCAAAGAGGTGCTGATGTCTTTGAAATATCTGCTTCAGAAACACCTGTCCCAGGCAAACCAGTCAGGAGGATTTGTTGTTTTAACAACCCCTCAGCCAGTCTGACATTGATTTAAAACTTGCCATTTCTAACAAAATGCCAGCCCTTATGCAGGACCTTCTCTGGAGTCCCTGTGAGCATAAAGAGTTCCATGTGCATTACATGAATGTTGTTAGTGTCACATAACCCACATTTTTATGCAACCCAATGTATTTCTCGATTATTGTGAATGTGAAAATGTATTCTTCTTCTTTCCCACCTAGAAGCTGTATTTAATTAGGGATATTATTTATGTTCATCACTAATGGGACCCAATATTGAATGAATCTTATCACTGAAAAACAAAAGAACTCTGACACAAGTTCTGTAGTATCTGGCTTTTCAACTAAGGATTAGACAAATGGTTCTTTAAAAGATAACAACCGCTAATCAAATCTCTCCATTGAAGGTGTGCTTTTTTTTTAGAATAGGTATCCTTGCTCCCTTCCAACAAGCCCCCCTTTTATTCTTCCCAGTCCTCATGGTCTCACAACAGTATTGATCCATCTTTTCTTATTCCAGAAATCCTTTTCCTGCTACCAAGTATAAGTGTGTGTGTGCGTGCGTGCATATGTGTGTGTGTCAGAGAGAGAGAGAGCGAGTTGGGGAGGGGGGATTATCTCAGCAGCATCCCCTAGCCCAAAGAATCATTACTGATTCCCCAGATCTCCTACTTATTTGGGAAGAAGGAAATAGGTCTCCAACAGCTTCCTGCATATAATTCTTCAGAGAGTAGTAAAGAAGGGTAAGTTTGTGCTTTCAGTTCCCATTCTTATATTGTGGTGAAGGAGAAGGCTGGCTAGTGAGCAGCATATAGCCAACATTGTCTGTGGCTATCTGGAGGAGGTAAGGAGAAGCAATGTTCCTGCTAGCACCTGTCAAGGCTGCAGAGGCAGAAGGGGAAGAGTCCTTGGCAGCACCCTCTGAGGTAAAGAAGAAAAGAGAGTTGAAAAGGCTGGCCCAATCTAGTGAATAACACATTTTTCAGTTAAAAAGTGGTGTGATTATTACAGACTTCTCCAGTACTGGCTCAAAACTCAGCCTTCCTTTTGATACAAACTCAAATTTTGTGCTTTCCCTGCATGCACTGTGGTGGCATATGATCAATTAAGTTGTTGTGTTTGCATGGACATGGATACCTGAGCAATGAAGAGCTGGGTTGTAGCCATATAGTGTCAGTTACACATGAAAAAGAAAGGGTTCTTTTCTTCTCTTTTCTTTAAGACAAGGGCCAGCAACCTTTCAGAAGTGGTGTGCCGAGTCCTCATTTATTCATTCTAATTTAAGGTTTCGCGTGCCAGTCATACATTTTAACGTTTTTAGAAGGTCTCTTTCTATAAGTCTATAATATATAACTAAACTATTGTTGCATGTAAAGTAAATAAAGTTTTTAAAATGTTTAAGAAGCTTCATTTAAAATTAAAGTAAAATGCAGAGCCCCCCGGACCGGTGGCCAGGACCCGGGCAGTGTGAGTGCCACTGAAAATCAGCTCGCGTGCCGCCTGCTTTAAGAAGTGACCTCTTAGCAGCAGCTGAACAGCCAAAGGAAATTTGTAAGAAGTCTTCCCAAATACCACATGTTATGGGTCACTGCAAATATAGTGGATGTTTAATGTGTAAATTTTAAAAATCACTGGACTTGTGTTTGTTACTTTTCCATTTATTCCACAGGTAGAAGAGTGAAAACAAGAATCTAGTGTTTTGACCCCATTGGGACCTTTTCAAGCTCATATAGAACTATAGTTGTTCTGAACACTGAAATACTTCCTGGCATCAGTGCTTTCTTACAGCTCAGTGCCGCAGGATTCCCTCCACCATCCAAACAAGATATGGCAGCACAACTCTTCAGTCATGTAACCTTCAGAAACCCAGTTTGGATGCAGCATACAAACCCTATAACCCCACACCCCCCAAAAATATTTGCTCATAGGCAGTTATTCAATAAATATTGAACCAAAGTTAACTCACCTTCTGTCTGCAGGCTGGCTTTGTGTCCCACTGGCTGCTGGGTGATCAGCAGATAATCAGGAAGTAAAGAAGCTCAGACCTATGAAAGACAATGAATACATTAAACAATTTTAGCCCAGATTGCCCCTTCCTATGAGAAAATCCATGTGAAGTGACACAAAAGCAGGAAAAAGTAATTTACATCTATGGAGCATCCTCTGACTTTTCCTACTGAGAGAGAGGTTTGCCTTCCTCTCCATCTCTATAGAAACAATCCCTGTGATCCTTCATCATCCATGTGAATCTCAGGGAATCTGACAGAGTCTGAAGTGAAATGTATGGCGGTCCACTATCTTCATGCTACCTCCTGGCTCCTTGTGGCTATTCTTTGACTTTTTGACAACATGTGCTAGAGCTATGCTGACAGGTGTTCCCCTGCGGGCACCAGCCCCAAAAGCCCCTCATATAGGGATATTCCATTGTGTGAAGGGCACTCCACCACGGGATTCCTACAGCCTCAGGACACACCTTCCCTGTAGTCCTACTTCCAGCATGAGTCCTGAATCACACCAGAGGGGAATCTGTGGGATTCAGGGAAGGGAGGAAAGATGCCATGGGACACTTCTGTTCAGATTAGGCTGGTTCTCATACAGAGAATCCCCTCTGTACATACATCAGGGGCAACAATTGGGCTCTAAGAACTTCATGAAATCCCTGCTATTCATTAGATGATAATAGTAAGGTCGTTCCATTAGAAAAGTTTTTGGGTTCATTTTGTTCATTCTTTATCATCTCCACAACTCTAGGCTGACTGAATAACATTCTGAATCACTGTAGCTTTACTTAAAGTAATCCACCAGTTATGGTGCCCTAATCAAGCTGACTTCAATTCCCCTCTCCACTTTCACATTCTCCCACCATCTGTCCAGCTTTTCTCAAGCATGGCATCAGTCTCCAATTTTTCTATCCGCATTCTCCTCCTTAGGTGTCCTACTTATCTCTTGTTCTGCTTCAAAATTTTCCTTCTTTTAAAGACTCTCCCTGGAGTTCCTCCACACTCTTTTTCTGACTTATCATCCACCTACTTCCACAAGCACTCGCTCTATGCCTTTAAAGTTTTCCTCCCTTGATCATCCCCTGAATTTCCAGAGTTTGAGCTGATCATCTTTGTGCTGCACCATCCAATTCCTACCCCTCTCAACACATTTCATTCTTAACTTTTGTCCTTAAACCTTCCTTTTCTCTTTAAGGACTAAATTCTGACTCTTCTTCTCATGTTGAATAGTAACTTGGGCCTTGTCTACACTGCACAATTAAGTCGACCTATGTTAGGTTGATTTATAGCCACCTCAGTAATTACTGCAGTGTTTCATGTTCACGCTAGCCGCCTTCTGCCAGTAGTGCACGTCCTCACCAAGAGCCATTCCACCGACAGGGGTAGTATGAGGGGCTGAGAGGCTGGGCTGTCAGCTCTGCACAGAGCTCCCAGCTCAGAGTCTGGCTACCCAGCACTGAGAGCTCAGGCTGTCAGCTCTATGCGGCGTGATAGCCCAGCTCCAGGCAGCCAGGCTCCCAGCTGGGAGCGCTGCATGGAGCTGACAGCTCGGGCTCCCAGTGTCAGGCAGCGCAGTGTTGATAGGCGATGTCAGTAACTAAGTGTCTGCACAGACACTGCGCCACCCTAACTACACCGACTTCAGCACTACGCCTATGGTGGAGGTTGAGTTATTAGTTCAGTGTAGTGGGGGACTTACATCAGCAGGAGCAAAGCTGTAGACATTTACAGAGTTAGTTGACGTAAGCTGCCTTACATCAACTTAACTCTGTAGTGTAGACCTGGCCAAACTCCGCACGTGGCCCCATTAAAGTAAGTGGGCCTACTTGTGGAATAAGATGCTACTCAGTGTGCAAAAAGATGGCATAGTCTGGCCCAAATTATTATTTCCTCTGCAAAGCATTTGGGGATATTAAGGACATAACATAGAAATCTATATTGTATTCCCTTCCCTTTTTCAGCAAGTATCTTTCAATGCTTTTGTGTCATTTATAAATATTGCGGTCAAGTAAATTCCTCTCGATATATATGCAATTTTTAATTTAATCTTCTGAGATGCTGATGCAGTTTCATTGTGAAATGACTGATCTCAGTGTGAGAACACAAAACTGAATGACAATCAAATCCTGAGAACTGTAAGACTGCAGTAAAATATTGTACTATCGGTACTATACTTATGCAAACAGATTGCAAAATTATGGCAAATGAATATGAATTTATTTATTGCTGACACTAAGGTTCAGTGTTTTAAAATGAGAAAATTCTTCAGTCAGCTAAATGATATTAAATTAGTCATTTGAAAATGCATTTTCAACTTTGGAAATTAAAATAATTTATAGGATGTTATAAATAGAAGTAGTTAAAAGTCATCATTGTATTATAAATCCAATATAAATGCACCAAATATTTCATGAAAATGTGCCTAACATATTGCAAATGTTACACCATTACAGGAGTCACATTCACAGCTACCTGGGGATCAACTACTCTATAGCAGACATTTTGCCTGACCTTCTAGTCTGAAGTTCCTGCTTACTATTCTGCAGTTTGCTTTACTGCAAGCCTACTTGTCAAACACATGGGTCATGTTCTCCAAATGCCAGTGATAATCTGAAGAATGATTGTCCAGAATGCCTTACCTTTCCAAAAGCAAGAGGTGGGAGTCATTCTCCTGAAAAAGCATAGAAAGAAAACAGAAACAAGGGACGAAAGTGACAAAGCTCAGAGTGTTCTGAGATTTCTTTAGGCATCTAACTGCTTCAATTATCTGAACCTGTTGATTCCGACTCGGTCAGACCCAATTCCCTCCCTCTCAACAGAAAACCTTACCACTGAGTTGAATTGTCTTTGAGGAGGGAGGTGAGCCTCAATAGGCTTCTCTGGCTGACCTTGAGTGTGGACAGGACAGAGAGTTCGTCCTTGGCCCTTCTGTCTTGTTCAAGTGCCATTTGGAGCAAAGTACTTGGCCTCATTCCCAACGAGCACTGGATAGCTTCATGGGAGGTAAGGAATATAATATATATAATTATATACTATTATATAATATAATATCTACAAAATACTACTATAAACAGCAGGGATAGAGCCCAACACCAGTAGCACCCTCTCTCTTGGGCCCACTGCTACATGATTTCAATCTAGCACATTCCACATTTTTGCTCCAGAGCACGTGGGGTTGGATTTAAATGGCAATCATATTTGCCAGAGATGCTAGTGCTGCACTCCAAAGGTGAGGGAGTAAGAAAACTCAGTGGCGGCCTGATTGGTGGAAGCAAATAGATTGTGAGGAACCATTGCCCACTTTTTTAACTTTTAAAAAGGCTCAGACATTGTTCAAACAGATGGGCAAAAGTCTAGGCTTGTTCTTACCTTAAGGCAGCCTGTTCTCTCATCCTCAATAATGAACCAAAGAAAGGTTCTTAATCATGCAAGTGAAAGGGCTACGGTTCTCTGACAGAGCTGCTCTCTTCAGAGAAAATGTAGTAACATGGTGGAGCAAGCTCTCATTTGTGTTTGCATTCTGCCTCTCCAGCTGCAAATCACTTTGGCCTTTTTCCAGAAGTTTTTGCTTCAACTGGCATAAAACTGTGGAAATTGCTATCAGACTATCGAATTGTATAAGGGTTCTGGGTGCATCATGATGTTCCATAACAGCTCGTGTAATTTGATTCATCACATCATGTTGACTCATGCTTAAGATGATATAACCTGCCAAATGACACTGTGCTGCAATGTTGTGACAATGGGTCAAAAATTAAACCCCCCCCCCCAATTCTATAGTTTGCTAATAAATCAGACAGCTGGTTGAAGAGATTTGTGTTACTCATCAGCTTCAAGCTCTCTCTTGTTGTTTGCTAGAGCCCACAGTAGTTTTGGTCTGTTTGACATATCTATATAAAAAGCCTCTTGCCTTATTAACCATGTCTCAAGAGTAAGAATTTGTTGAAAAAGACTCAAAATTGCGAGACCGCAGGTCTATTTTCACCTGATTCCGCATGTTACTGGTTGAGATACATACCTGCAGCAAAAAAAGAATTGACCCCTCCCTATGGCAGAAAGAGGGACAAATCTGGACATTTCCCTTTAGATATGAAAATGTGATAGCACTGGAAAACATATTCTGAATAATTTAGAATTCACATCTTGTCCCCTACCAAACTCCTTGTGAAAAAGCTTTCTAGCTTTTCCTATTGAAATAATTTCTGGTAATTGAATAATTCTAATGATTAATCACCACATTTTCTTTAGGCTTCATTTTCTTAAAAACTTACTGAAACATTTAAGCTAGTTCTTTTTAAAATAAAAATAAAAGACAATAAGAGTATTTTTGTGTCATGGATGTTGCAAGCAGGTGAGAATTTAACAATTGGTTCATTTTTGTACAAGTAGTGCCAATTTTATGCTGTTTAAGCTTATTATCTAATTGCATGCTTGTGCTGGCTTCAGAAATGGCATGACATTAAGTCAGACTTGTGCTGCATTCCCGAGCAGTGGAATATTCAATTATTTGTTCTGACTCATGTAATTCCCTGTATTCCAAGCTTGTTAATGTCATTACAGGGCTGAAATAAAGTGATTACTCTAAATGAGTATTTATCCGATAGGCAATGCAATTCCTGCACCCTCCAGCTGACAATAGATGATTATGAACGTTCTTCCCTTCTTCCCGTCCCCCCACCCCCATTGCCTCCCCTGTCAAGAAGGCACCATAACATTGTGGTGCTCTGTGAAATACTGTCAGATGGTGTAAAATATATATATAATAAAATAAAAAGAAGTGCAACCTCCCCCGGCAGACTTAAAGCTAATGACCACTGCTTCTACTCCCAGTCAGTGATGACAGGTTGAACTAACTGATAATGGCATGCCTGCTGTTGAGCTGGCCACTTACGTTATTTCTCTTGACATGGTTCTGGGGAAGGCCTAATTTTTTTGACATTTGACCATGCAAATTTGAGTCCTGATACATTATTCTGCATTTACATCCTCCCAGTGTTGCTGTTTAAAATGTGCTACAAGCTCCTTGAGCTCAGCTAATAAAGGCCACAGAATGAAAGAAAGTTAAATATGAATGTAAGAGGAGACCTAAATGAAGGGCTAGCTTGTACATCTCAAAGATGACCTTCTGGAAATGAGCGAGTAGAAAATCCTTTTCAAAGCAAATGGTAAAAAGTGTAACATCATTTTTTTTCTACAAAAATTCAAAAAGATTCTAAAATATTCACAAAAAGGAAAACATTACATATTACATGGACATCTCTCCACTCAGCAATTCAGCTGGATGTATTTTAAGCCCAGGTTCCATTAATCACTTTTAATAGTATACCTTCCCCAAAGAGCTCGAAATTCATAGACCTTCATTAAATACAGGAGAAATTTTGGCAGTCTCCCTCTCTCTCTCCTCTCATGTGCTGGTTCTTAGAATTTTTTTTTCACATTACTGAAGCACAAAGCTATTAACTGCAAGCAAACTCACTTTTTTCATTCTTTTTTAAAAAAACTGTATGACTTTAGCACTTATGAAAGATGACAGATTGAAAGCCCTGGGGACTTCATTTCTTTATTTAGGCACAGAACAGGTGTGGCCAGGGCAGTGGAATTATAAGTCTCCTGCCTCAGGTTCAAACTAAATGGTTTACATCCAGATCATAAGGATAGTTCAGATGCTCTCAGCCATCCAATTTGTGAAGTCACTTAATTGCAGTTGTTTGAGGAGAGAACTAGATTTCATGGGTTTTTTTTAAAAAAAGATTTGGATCTTAGGAGGAACTTAGTATCCTTTCTGGATAGTTGTATGGCTGGAACTGAGAGAAAATCAGTCTGAACTGACCCTGCCTGGTTAGATTGTGCCAGTTTTACTGTTCCTGCACTTGCAATGGCTCTTCTATGCATTATGGTTCAGTAGAAAAGGTACAGGAATAGGAGTCAAGAAAGCCAGCTGTGTTCTGTTCCTTGATTTATAGCTGGCTCATTTCATTATCTTGAGCAATTCATGTAGGGCCTGAACAAGCTTCCATTGAAGACAGTGGGAATCTTTCCATTGATTTCAATGGGCTTTGGATCAGGTGATTATCAGTACTTCACTTTCACACAGAAACCTCAAAAAACAAGATTGCCCAGACAGGATTCCACTGTATGCCTCTGGTGAAATACACAAAGTAGGATTATCATCTGTCTCTGAAACATTGCAGTACCAGGAAGCTATTGGACCTTGCCAGCCACTCACCAGCTAACCTTTATAGGCTTTTATTTTACTGAAGTGATTATTTTCTTGGATACCAGAAGGTACATTCCTTAGAAGCCTAAAACTTAATTTCACTTGATACTTCATTAGTAAACCACTCTATTTCAGCTTTTTTCTGCTTAAAAAGGCATACTAAAAATAGCTTAAAAGGAGAAGAAAGTTTTTCTTTCACCTTATAAAGCACAGCATGTCATTTGTAAATTACACCACAGAAAAGAGCAATCTGCTGTGAACAAGAAATGTTTGATCACTGAGTAATTCTGGACTCCAATCAAGGCTTTACTATAAATCTACTGTACCCTAGCTGTTAATTATATTCATTTGCATTATTCTTACTTTCATTTTAACAAGTTGTGATTCTATTTAAGTGCACTAACAACTGCAATACAGAATACAGAGCATATTCCCTGGGATATTGGTACTGTGTATTAATTACACAACTTAAAGATG
Organism: Terrapene triunguis; assembly: GCF_002925995.2. Classification (NCBI taxonomy): domain Eukaryota; kingdom Metazoa; phylum Chordata; order Testudines; family Emydidae; genus Terrapene; species Terrapene triunguis. Next base: position 2,779,416 of record NW_020664964.1, on the reverse strand, counting down.
CAGTGATGATACATAATATCTAATGATTACAATTTTAGTACACTGTTTCAAAGGTAATATATCAACTCATGTCAAAGGCAAGTTAAGGAATCTAAAATGCTCTGTTTTATTCTTTAAAAATTCTAAAATTCTGTGGCACCAAGAATCAGTTTTCAAATATATTAGCTATAAATTTAAATCCAGGTCAGATTGAACATTACTGTGACCAAAAAATCATTGCTATCATTGGCCTACATAAACTAGAATGGTGGCTTCAGTTAAATTCTTTTGAATAAGTAACCATCTCACAAAATCATGCCATTTAACATAGTATCCATCATCAGATCTGGCACCAATTGGCAACCTTGTTGGCTGTATGATAACAATGAGATCATGGAGACTGAACTACCTTCTTGCTCTTAGTAGGGTCCCTCCAGAAGACAACTGTGGTACATTGAGGTCATAACCAGTTGTTGATTCTCAGCTTCTCCTTTTCCCCTCTTTTGGGCTGCCATGGGTGACTATGTGAGGGATGGGAGCCATCCTCTGCTATCTGCTCCCCCAGGCTCAGGTATAGACAGTCAAGTTCCTGTCCTGCTCTCCAATTTTAGCAGAACTGTCTGGATTTTTCTTAAGATGTTCCACTGTTCTGGAACATGTTTTCAAGACCCCTGAAATGTCCTAGTTTTCCTTTTCATCAATTTATTTTATAACCATCTACAAAATACGTGTTCAAGTTGTACCACTATACAAAGCAGAATATTTTCCTGTGTGTTTACCTGGAACAAATGGTCCATTGTAATGAGTGTTCAGTGTAATGAACACTGTTTGGAGTAAAAAGCTGAATAATGCGGTCGCAATCAGTACTGTTCTTTCACTTAAAAGTAATGAAACTTGTGCAGTGTTTCATCATAACTCACTCAGAACTTCATAAAAGTTACTAGAACAAATCCTCTGCTCTTAGAAATATCCATGTATTTCTGTTTAGTCAGAAGCTGGCTGCAATGACTAAGCACATTTTTTTTTAAATCTGTACATTTGTGTTTTGTACTAGTATTTTACAACTAAAATATATTACCCACAAAAACATTTATTGTTTAGAAAATATGCCACCTTAACACCTGGCTCATATCTGAGCAGCTCCTGGCCCTGAAGGGGAAGCAGTTAGGCATGCAGTGCCCCTACCTCCTGCCCATTTAAAAAATCAGAGGGCACAGCTCTGGGAGTACTTCCTAATAGAATAATTTTCTTTTTAATGCAGTAACTCTTGAGCATCACAGTTTAGACCCTCGAGGGCTACAAGATGAACACCAATGTGGACATTTAAAAGCAACAGCCAAACCCACCCAAATTTGAGGTCTCATTCTCTTTGAATATGAATATTCACCAGGATTCTGAAATCCTTTTTTTTTTTATTAAAAAAAAAATCCACCTGTAATAGAGTTGGCACCCACCTCTCACAAGTGCCCCTCTGTTCTAGTGTGTGTGCCTGCAGTCTCTCAGTTTGTGGTGCTGCAACAGGGTGGCACCCATCTCTCACAAGCAACCCCCACGTCCCTTGGTCAATGTATTCTTCAGCAGGTCTTCAGTGACTCAGCCCTCCAGCCAAGTCACATGCACTGTCTGTAGGTGGAACAGAACAAACCCCTTCCAGCATATACAGTTTTTACTTTTTCCCACCCCTGGTATGGGGCTGTACCCCCAGGGTTTCCTCCCTAGGGACACTCTCTTTCTGTAACCCTCCCTAGGCTCAGTCCTTACTCAGTCTGAGCAGCCAACCAGGAGCTCCTTCTTAGCTCCCCCAGTCCTTGCCCACACTGAGCTGTTTGGGGTCCTGCTGCTCTTTCAGCCAGCCAGGAACACAGTCCTCTCTAATCCAGCTCCAGGCAGCAACAAACTGACTTGCTCCCTGCTGCTCCTACTTATATGGCCCTCCTGCGGCCACTCTGATTGGCTACGTCCCATGCAGCTACTCTAGGCTGCTTGGAGGATTTCTCTTCTGCTCCTCTCTGGGACGGGGTGTGGCAGAACCTTGAGGCTTCCAACAGGGGGTTTCTAGGCCTAGTCCACCCCGTCACACCACCCTGGTAATGTATTTGCTAGAAAAAACATTGTAAACAGTCCAGTATTCATAAGCAAACCTGCAATAATAATACAGTGTGAGCAAGCAGAGATTTGGGGCCAAATGGTGACTGGTCATTTTAGGGCATATGAGATGGGCAAGAGGTCTCAAGACAGGTAAGGCAGGATTTTGGCTCCACCCTCCCTTCTGCACAGGCATGGCTGAAAATGCCTTTTCTGATGGAGCACTTTTTACAGCCTTTAAAAGTGTGCTCTCCAATTCCTTTGGAGATAGGCTGCTTCCCTCAGACACAATGATTCCTACAGCTACTGCTGGTGCAGTGCCCCCTTCTCACCTCCATCCTTTCCCTGTGGGCTGTGGCTTACCGGCTATAATATGGCCCTTAGTTTTAGTTTAGAAAAACAATAGTTGTGATTGTGTCTTTTGTTTTCCTCAGAAGAAACTCATACCTAGGGGTAAAGTGAAAGGAGTACTTAGTAGTTGTAATATCTGCAATGAGGCATCTATATGCCAGTGTCTTCTTTCTGAACACTGGGGAGTATTGTCTGCAGAAGAGAAATCTGAAAGCATAGTGACTTGAGGGATGGTGGGGAAAGAGACAGAGCCCATTAACCAAAGATAGAAACTCCTTGAAGATGTCCTTTCTTCCACTTATTACATTTGAAGCAATTCCATGGGGTCTAAATGCTACTCAATAGTTATCTAGTTAGATAGGTAATGGATAAACCAATTAATGTAAGCTTAAGAGGTTTCTATACTTACTCAAGTTGTCTCTATTATAGAAAAGGGACTTTTTCAAGTCTCAGGTTATTCAAAAATATTTCCCATTTGAGCATTTGAAGGTGGAACTGAAGGGTGAAAATATATGTTAACAAGTGAGCAATAGAAGGGATGTGATAGAGGCCATGCAGTTAGAATTAAGGTATATCAGTTGTGTTACAGGGTGTGGGATGCAAGACAGACCAGTAAGCAGTTGTATCACGACTGAAACCATGGGTGCCTCACAATGCTTTGCTGCTATAGCTCCAATCTGGGATGCTCACAAAACGTCTACCAGCATGCATGAGTGTCTGTGTGCTAGACAGCCCTGGTTCAGCAGCCCTGACCCCCGCAGCCTGTCTACAGCCCAACAGTCCCATTCTGGCTTCCACCAGCCTTGGTTACTACTTGCAGGGTGACCCCCAACACACTCCTGGTCTTAAACTTTCTTGTGCTCTGCAATGTCCATTCCATTCCTGGACAGTTCAGAGAAATAATAAAGTTTGTTTGTTCCTTTAAAGATACAAAAGCTCAACCCAGTTTATTAATTTAACAGGGGTAAATACACCTTCCCTTTAAACACAGCACTGGGTTTTTTATAGTGAAGATAAAACAAATATATTATGGCACATAGGTTAAGCAATGCCAAGTAAAAAAAAAATAAAGTCAGAAATGGTTACAAGCAAATCAAATTGAAAACACATCTAAAAATCTAAAACTTAATCTAGCTAGATAAAGGCTTTGTTCAAGATGGATTCTGATCTATATTTAGTTTCCAGAGACTTCAACCTCCCCCTGGTTGAAAGACCCATCTTTTTCATCTTGCAAGAGCTCTGTTCCTTTGTGTCTGTGTCATGATGGATGCCAAAGATGGCTTCCGTCTTCACTTATATCTTCCAAAGTTCAATGACTTCATTTCAAGAGACAGGATGACCTCATGCTGTTTTTTCCTTCCTGTGGGCTTCTTATCCCCATCCCTGTGTATAAATGGGGTTTCCCTTGTTTTGATTCCAGCATGCCTAATTTACATAGGAAACAGGTAAATACCTGCCTTCTCTCCTGTTTGGGGGTTGGGGGGGGGCGGATGGGACGGGGATGGGAACTGTTTCTCCCTATTTGGCCGCAGACTTTAAAGCATAATATCATGAAGTACCTGTATCTATATTTCCTCATATAATGTTAATACATACAATTCACAATTCTATTAATCACCAGTGTGCCATTAACTTTCAGGAAAGACTCACTCTATGCATTCTTATATACAGTAATATTGTATACAATCAGCTGCTTATAACTTGTGGTACAGCCCCCACACCCCCATTCTTTATAGACCAGTAAACCTTTGAAATGGATTCTTCTGGGGGTTACCCTTCAAAGAAAAGTTTTTTCAAGCTTTGAGAAAGATGACATGGAGTATGGGGGTGAAGGAAGCTCCATGTTCTTTATTCCCCCACTTATTACCTTAATAGCTTTGTTTACCTAATATGTAAAAATGAAACTTCACTGTCTTTGCCTGAAGACCTGGCTGATCAGAGCCTTAAATACATATTCCTTTGTCTAAGGCAGATGTGTTTACCAACTCCCCTGACAAACCTGGTTTAATCAGACCTTAGTCCTATTTCCAGCATATATCCATAACACTTAATACACACCGTGCACATACATCACACAAGAATATTAATAATCAACGAGTTATTAGTTTTCAAGTGATACCACACAAGGCATATTTTGTACAAAGATTATTACAATAGTGTGATTACAGGGGTGCTTAAGGCCAGAAGTCGCCATGCATATTGTAAAATGCAGAATGCTTTTCTGATATCAGTTTATCACAGTTCTCCTCTTCCTGGAAAAGAAGAAATCACTTCTGTCTGCTTTATAGTTTAATTTTAATCTGATTTTATACCGTGTAACAGTGTTGCTTAAATTGTGAGACTGGCTTTCCTTAGGGAAACTCAAACTAGCCCATGAAAATATTTAAAAAAATAATTAATACAGTAGCTTTTCTTTTTTTTCTCTTTAGAACTCCACAAAACCAGATGCTGTAACAATATTGATTACTGGATACTGAATAACAAATATTCATTGGATGACTCCTCATCTACTTTCTTCATGTGAAAATTAATTCACAATGAACAGTATTAATAGGATGCTCTGTTCATAGTCAGTTAGCACAAAATTGGGATGTTAAGAACAAAATTAATCAAGGAACCAAAAAGCACATGAAGAGAAGAAATATTTTAATTGACTCTATGCCAGTGCCAGGAGCCTGGGTAACAAACAGGAGGAATTGGAATTGCTCATTTCTGAGCATAAATACGATCTAGCTGGTTTTACTGAAAGCGGATGGGATGATTCCCATGATTGTGATGTTATAATCAATGGTTATAACCTATTTAGGGAGGATTGAGTGGGCAAAAGGGGAGGAGGAATGGCACTCTATGCCAAAAGTGACACTACTAGTGTTTGAGTCACTGATAACTCAGAAGAAAATTATCTTGAATGCTTATGGATCAATGTCCAAACAAATAAAGCACAATATGGGGTACTAGCTGGTGTATGTTACAGACCATCAAACCACATTAGGGAACAAGATGATGAACTCCTGCGCACCTATCTGTAATATGTAGGGGGAAAAGCTGCGTGATCATGGGGGACTTCAGTTTGAGTGACACATCCTGGGGCTCCCATGTTGCCAGTACTAAAACATCCTTGGAATTTCTAAATATTATAGACAATAATTTCCCAACTCAAAAAGTATTGCATCCAACATGAGGGAATTTGATATTAGACCTCATCTTGCCAGATAAAGAGGAACTGATCACAGAACTAAAAAATAATGGTAACTTAGGTACAGGTGATCATGACTTGATCTCATTTATAATGTGTAAACAGAATAAAGTCCAGATCAGTAATACTTGGTGCTTTAAAAGAGCCAGTTTCACAAATCTAAAAACATTTAAGAATCAAATCATCTGGGAGGAAGAATTTAATCAGAAAACTGTTAATGATAACTGGGAATTGTTTAAGAACACTTTACTAGATGCTCAAAAAGCCAATGAGTTTTTTAAGCATATTAGAAACAAAAAAAACCCTAAAGTGGTATTGGTCTCCATTACTAGATGGAAAAGGTAGAATCATAAATTATAATGCAGAAAAGCATTCAATAATTAATTCTTTTCTCTAGTTGGAAAGAAAGGGATGTGTAGACATATTATATGATAAGACTCATTCCATTCTACCAGTATATCAGGAGGAAGTTAAAGAGCAGCTACTTAAGTTAGACATTTTTAAATCAGCAGGTCCAGATAACTTTCATTCAGGAGTTTTAAAAGAAGTGACTGAGGAGCTCACTGGACTGTTATTGTTGATTTTCAATAAAGTCTTGGAACATCAGGGAAGTTCCGGATGATGGTGGGAAAGCTAGTGTTGAGCCAATATTTTAAAAGGGTAAACGGGATGACTCAGATAATTATAAGCCCGACAGTCTGATATAAATCCCAGGCAAAATAATGGAGCATCTGATATGATACTGGATTAATAATGCATTAAAGGAGAGTAATATAATTAATGCAATCAGCATGGTTTTATGGAACATAGATCCTGTCAAATTAACTTGATTTTTTTTTATGAGATGACATGTTTGATTGATAAAAGTAATAGTGTTGATGTAATATACTTAAACATCTGTAAGGCATCTGACTTGGTACCACATGACATTTTGATTAAAAAACTAGAAATATATAAAACTAATATGGCACATATTAAATGGATTAAGCTGTAAATGGAGAATCATCATTGAATGGGTGTTTCTAGTGAGGTCCCATAGGTATCAGTTCTTGGCCCTGGGCTATTTAACATTTTTATCAATGACCTGAAAAAAAACATAAATTCATCACTGATAAAGTTTGCAGATGAAACAAAAATTGGGGGATTAGTAAATAATAAAGAGGACAGGTCACTGATACAGAGCAATCTGGATCACTTGATAAGCTGGGCACAAGCAAACAATATGTGTTTTATTATGCCTAAATGTAATGTAAACAACTAGAAAGAAATAATGTAGGCCATTCTTACACCTACTCTATCCTGAGAAGCAGTGACACTGAAAAAGATTTGGGGGTCATAGTGGATAATCAGCTGAATATGAGCTCCCAAATTTTAGATAGTGAGAGTCATTAATCATTGGAACAATTTACCAAGGATCATGGCAAATTCTCTATCATGGACAATTTTTAAATCCAGATTGGATGTTTTTCTAAGAGATATGCTATAAGAATTATTTTGAGGAAGTTCTATGGACTGTGTTAAACAGGAGGTCACACAAAATTATCACAATGGTCCCTTCCGGCCTGGGAATCATGAATCTAGAGGTATTGCCTGTTGTGGGTATACCACTACCTGCTGCTGAATTGTAGATGTATGTGATATTCTGATTAAAATCTGGATATGGCTTTAAAATCAATACAATATATATGGCCCCTGATCCTACAAACATCTTGGGAAAGTGCATAACTCTAAGCACATCCTTTGCTGTATCAGGGCCAGTTTATAATATCAGATTATGGGCAAGGTTCACAAAAGGATTTAGGCACCTTAATGCCACTTTAGGTGCCTAAATCCCAGAATCCAGCCTCTTTGGGATTCACAAAAGCCCCACTCAGCTGCTCCTGACCACTGTGGGTGCCTAAACTCATTCAGGGCCTACATGTTTGCAGTAAAGGGCATTATATTTCTGCCTGTGTACATGCACACTGCTGCTCCGCTCTAAGTGTCCAGATGTTTAAGCCCCAGAGCGATGCACAAACCAGGGGAAGAAGGCATTCCTTTAGCTAATCACCTGTGGTGCAGTATCTGGCCAGCATGCAAAGAGTTCACCTACCAAATTGTCTTCTGACAGGTGAGCTCACACAAAAAGTCTGGGTGGGAAAAGGCTACCTCCTAATTTTTAGCCCTGTGATTGAGATACTTACCTGAGATGTGGGAAGCCCAAAGTTCAAATCCTCCCTCTGAGGGAGAAAAAAAGGGGGTAATTAAATGAGGCTCTGCCATTGCCTACGTGAGTGCCAGGGCCACAGAGCTATGGGATAGTCTGATGTAGGGTGTCTTCAGTCTCTCCTGTTGAAGCTGCTCCACTGTGAATAACTAATGAAAGAATCAATGGGTGAGAGAGTGAGCATATGAGAATGACTCTGTAGATTCAAGCATTCATCTGGGAAGTGGGGGACCCATGATCCAGTCCTGTACCAATTACTGTTCAAAATTACTTAGCCACAGTGGAACTGCTTCAACAGGAGAGATTGAGACAGCTTCTGTCCCATACCCTCCCCTCCCACCTCCATCCCCACCCCCATCTCTACCCCAATTATTCTATGGCCCAATGGCTAAGGTGCTCCCCTAAGAAATGGCAGAGCTCTGTTCAAATCCTTTCCCCTAGCTGTTCCTATCCTTTTTCCTAGCTGTGAAGGAGGTCTCTCGCTAATGCCCTCTTGCAAAACCAGTTTAGACACCTAACCCTAAGAGAAGGGACGGTTTGCCGCTTAGAATCCCAAGAAGAGAGAGGCAGTGAACTGCCTGAGAGGGGGTGTGGCTTAGGATGGTGTAAATTCACTTTATTTTCCATTCCATTTATTTTCATTATTGTTGCCTCCAAATTTTAAAGTTACCCTCCTGTTAACCTCAGTAGTGTTTTGTACAGTTTTAGATATCAACCTATGAAACATTTTATAAGTTTCTACAGTGTGTGTTTTGTTTACATGTTAACCTTAGTTTCCTCAAATATTCTTTGATGCTAGAAAAAAATAACAAGTGAGGTACTATGCGATAAAAATGTAAAATGAAGGTAACATTTTAAATATTGAATCCAATTTCAAAATTCTGTTTTTGTACTTTGGGAAATATTTTGAAGGCTGCAAAAACTGAAGGAAAAAAAACTGTTTCCATGTGATGGTAGTTTCCGCAAAGATTGAGGGGGATTAACATGACTCAAACTCAAGCTCTTTTCTCCAGGAGGAACAGAAAATTCTGCTCTGTAGCCTCATTTTCACTAATCTCGAGTTGCTATGTCATCTTTGATCATGCCAAGTCTTACAGATGGAAAAGTTCTACTTTAAAATCCCCAATGTGTTTCTGAATGTCAATAATGTTCTTTTAAAGTGTCAAAAGCAATTGCTCTGTTTGTAGTTTTGCTATTACAATGGCAGTGTCTCCAATCAGAAAAGGGTAGAAAGAAACAAGCAGGTGAGTCCCCTTTGCTCCTCTGCACATTGCATACTGGGACACACACAACCACCATGATGCTGCTTTATAAGAAATGTATTAAATATGTGCACTTTGGAAATATGAAAGAAACATATAAACAGACACTCTATTCTTTCAAGAAATGCTTTCAAAATGCATATACTCTGCTCTCCCTAAATTATGATAGAAGACGGGTCATAATAACTGGTGTAATAGGCAAGGAGGGAGAATGAAGCACAATTCCCTAAACTCGATAAAATAAGCAATTACTCTTGTTATCTGAATGGCTCTGTCAGTGGAGAAGTTGTCTGTGTCATAACAGAATCTAACAAAGCCTGTTGCCTTTAAGCATCAAAGGCTTTGGCCTTATTAGCTTTCTAAGATGTGCATGTATAATAAGCTTCCCCAACAAATGGAGAGGAAGTGTCTCTGGCAAAATATAAAATGGTGATAAACTATGTCCAAATGATTAATTCACAGAAATTCTCCATCACACTGCGGCGACATGTGCCCATCTCTTCTGTTATGCCCTCGGAGATTTTCATACTAAACGTATGTGCATATTTTTCATGGCCACTGATATTGAATTGCAGCCTGCTCCCATGCAGAACATAAAACACTTCAAACTGCATAATGCTGACTAAATTATAAGTTCTCCAGTGGCCCGAGGTAGCAAGGGCCATAATAATGAATGTGCTTAAGTGGTTTGTGTAGATTTTTTTCCCCTTTAATTTTAATGCCTTGACTTGCTGCCTTTTTTTTCTTTAAGCTAGGAATTGTCTCATACAATCATAACAACAGCATAGTGCTAGGGAAATAGAAACTGCATATTGCTTTGAAAGAACATGGGATGCAAAGTTGAAGCTGCAGCAATCTAGCACAGTTATGACCACTTCAACCTTGTCAGTCAAATAGAATAGAAAACTCTTTGATGTCTTTGTGCATATTTGTAATAATTCCATCTGGACTGTTTCATATATATCGATAACTGAGACCATTTTTAATAGGACATACCTAATAGCTGCATCCTTTCAAACAAATTCTTATTGCATATGGAAATAAAAATATACAGTCACATTGCATTTAATTAAAATTACAATGAAACCAGGTAAATGAGACCTGCCGAAACTAGCTCCAAGATCTTACTATAGCATATATCTATATTGACTGTCATGAACACTGGCTGATTTTGCTATGTTTTAAATACTCTAGTGCTGATTATTTTTCTTGTTTTCAGTCAAAAGGCAAATGCATGAAACTACTTCCACTGCAGAAATATTCAGTTCCACAGTAACTGGAAAAATATACAAAAATTATGCTAATATTTATTGATGTTTATATTTGTAAAGATCTTGGGGTTCATTAAATAACAAACCAGTGAATGAGAAAGAAATAAAACTTTAATAAAATAAACTAGACAGCATCTCTGGTGAACTGCTGCATACAGCCATGCGGTGTTCCCAATCCCCACCTCCAGAGCACATCTCCAAATTCCTATGTTCATAATACTGTCTCTCATGAGGGAGTGTCTCTAAATTATAATCTTCTACAAACCTATCACTACATCTTCCCTCTTAAAGAAAAACAAATTAACTTGTATATACATATATATAAACAGCTAATAACTATCTAATAACACATGTATTAAATTCTCAACCCATATAGTACATTTCCATAAAACCAATGTGTCAACTACCTAGAGCAGTGGTGGGCAACCTGCTGCCCATGGGACGCACTACTTCCCGCAGCTCCCATTGGCCAGGAATGGCGAACTGCAGCCATTGGGAACTGCGGGAGGCTGTGCAAATGTAAACAAACTGTTTCACGGCCCACCAATGGATTACCCTGATGGGCGCGTGTGGCCCATGGGCCACAGGTTGCCCACCACTGACCTAGACCCCTTCTCCAGGCATTTTAGCAACTCTCTATGAGCCTTTCATGACATCTAATCTCCCACTCTGATCTTCTCAGTATTAACCTTTCATTAGCATCTGAGTTGTTCTCTTGTTCCTTGACAAGTTTCTCCTTTGTGCGTTGATGATAAAGGATCGGTCATATGGGAAATGCCAGAGTCCACATCTACTGTCAATGTGTTAGAACTTTCTGGGATTATTCATAAATCCTTTCAGTTATGTCAAAATGTGTCCCCCTTGTCTATCTGGACTACATAAAATCTGGGATGCAGCTGTTCTTTAATGGTACCTCTTTGGCCCTCAGGCATACTCTATCACCTGGCTTAAAAGATGGGAGATCATGGGACCTTTTCTCAAAATAATATTTCTGCTTCTACTTCTGATTTTCTTTCATCTTCCATATGGTTTCATTGTTTTGAGATTATAGCAAGTTATCAGTAATTAGTAAATTAAATCTGATTCTTCTTCCCATTATATGCTGAGCTGCAGAAAAGCCCCATTCTCCAGAGGTGTACTTTGGTAAACCAGTAATGCTAGTCACAGAGTACTCACGCAAACACATCCCAATATCAAGTGGTACCAGAACATACTGATATTAAGGATGGTACAAAAACATTTCCCAAGGATAACAGGAACACACTGACCCCTCCTAAAAGATAAGGTCAGAATGACAATACGTAATAAAAATGTTTTAATCAAACCAACATGTACAAAGTAATGGGTAATAACTAGCCATGTCAAGGGGCAGTAATTAACTATGTCAAAGGAGCAGTACTAACTTGTTTGTATCGGGATATAAAAATGTATCTCAAAGATAGTATCTTTGTCTGGCCTAGGGAGGAACGGAAAGTCCTGCTGTTCACTGAGTTGGTCCACTGTAATGGGCATACATGTATTAGTGGTCCGATAGAGTCTGCGGGACACTAGTACCATTCTTCGTCGACAATAAACTTGACTGGGTGCCTTCATCCCTTAATGGATCTTGTGGTCATTGGGTGGTTCGCTCAAGGTCTGCCGAGCCAGGTGTCTAAGCAGGGCTGGGATGGCACACAAAGGGAACACACATGCAGCCAAACATCTACCAACATCTAACCTCAAACCCTTTCTGGTGAATTCAGCTCTTTGGCTTGTGCTTTCACAGTTTCTGCTGCCTTGCGTATTTGGAGAGCTTTTTCTAAAGTTAAGTCTCCTTCACGGAACAGTTTCTCTCTTAACACATTGTCTTTAATGTCACAAATGATTCTATCTTTGGCCAGAGACCCTGTCAATTCACCAAAAGGTTTTACTGAGTTTTCTTAATTCTGTGACATATTACTCTATTGAGTCATCAGTTTTTTGCATGCATGTAAAAAATTAACGTCTCTCAAAGGTTTCATTCCTTTTTGGCATGCAATGTTCCTCAAATTTAGTCAGTATTTTACTTATCTTCATGCTTTCACCTTCTTCAAACATAAAGTTGTTATAGATATCCAATGCTTCCTCCCCAGCAACATGCAAAAAGATTGATAATTTCACTTAATCATTTTTCTCCCCTCCCCCTAAATACAATTCAAATCTCTGTCTGAATTTTTTCCAGTTCTCTGCAATACTACCTGACAATTGCAGACTGGAAGGAGATTACAACACACCCATTTTTGGCTTCCCCCCCTTCTTAAGCTGGTCAAGCTACTATTGTGCTCATCAAATACATGCAAAATTCTCTGTGCTTGGTGCTCCATGTGCTTCTCTGGTGCCTCCCTTTGTCTCTGCTTTCAGTGGCAAACAGAAGTTAACTTCAAAAGACTGCAGTTTCCTTCTGATTCAGCACTTCTGACCCCATGGAACAATCTTGGGGTTCATTAAATAACAAACCAGTGAATGAGAAAAGAATAAAACAAACTGGAGAGCATCTCTATTGAACTGCTGCACACAGTCATGTGATGTACCCAACCCCTGCTTCCAGGGCACATCTCCAAACTCCTAAGTTCGTAATAGTGTCCTTATGAGGGAGCATCTATAAATTATAGTCTTCTAAAAACAAATCTCTACCATATTCAGATAAAAAGACTCTGGGCACCTAATGTTAATTGTTTCCACCAACTTCCTCTCTCCTCAAACTAGGCCAGTCTGGTTGTCCAGCACAGCGGTGACTACTGCAGCCAGGGGTAGTCTCTGGAATTGCAAATCCAGTAGAGCTGTGCTAGCAGAGAGCTGCTGAGGGTCAAAAGCCAGTGCAGCAGTCTAGGAGCTCCTTGCAGAGTCTTCTCTGTGCAACATTTCTCTATTCCCCTTGTGTTCATAAGGCCTCCCTGTGAATTTCATTAATGTGCTGCTTATTCCCTGCTCCAAATCATTAAATGCAGATGTTAAATAAACTTGTCTTGATCCCAATTTCTATGTGATCCAGCTGGACACCTTAACCCCCCGCCTCCTGTCACTATATTGCCATTTTTCATTACCCATTTGCCTTACAGTCTTAAGGCTTGCCTACACTGGAAGTTTGCACTGATATAGCACTGGTGTTCCTACATTAATATTGCTGCAGTGATATGCATATCTCTAGTACATCCAGGCCCTTAGAAACAGTTTTCAGGCCTAGAAGGAACACTTCTGCTTCAAGGAGGACAGGCTGCAGTACTGTCTGTAAAGACAGGAATGGGAGGGGAACATATGCTTCTCCAGAACAAGATGCATTTAGCTCTACTCTGCCTGCAGTCTGCTCCTAACATGTGAACTCAAACTTGGGTCACTGAAGCAGTGAGAGCAGAAGGGGTAGCAGGGTGAGAGAGCTAAGGATTTGTGCAGGGGCAGAGATGAGGAAGCTGGAATTGTGGCAGTTATGGGGATATGCTCGCAAGGAAGTGCTGTTGCAATGTCAATGCCCTTCCCCAAGAACGTTGAAAAGACTTTAATGATTGCAGGGTGGCGAACTGATTTACAGTACAAAATGTGAATAGATAATATGCACAGCTATCTGCTATCATGGACTGCATCCATTTTGGCATGATTTTTACTCTCAGGTGCTCAGTAAAAATGTACTGATGATGAGATTTTTTTTAATCATTCTGAAAACATGGTTTTCTCTGGACTCCCTGAAAAATTAGAGGGAATATGAACTTTAACTCCTAGAGATGAAGACTACGGGCGGGTCTACACTACAGCTGTAAATTGACCTAAGTTACACTACTTCAGTTACATACGTTACATGACTGAAGTCAGTGTAACTTAGGTCGATTTATAGCCATGTCTACACCGCTCTCCCACCAACTTACCTTACAGAAGTCGATGGGAGAGCGCTCTGCCATCAACTTAGTGGGTCTTCACCAGATCCGTTAAATTGACACTGCTGCATCGATCGCAGGAGTGCCAATCTAGCTGTAAGTATAGAAATGGCTTAAGATATATTTAGCAGGGAAGTGTGTGGAAGTTTTCAATATGGCTGCTGATGCTGCACTTGTTCTGTGAAGAACTAGCACTTCAGTCTTTGAACAGTCAGTCCAGTATCTTTCACAAGCTTTAAAATCTTGCTCTCACACACAGACACACACACACATACAAAGGGATAAATTCTTTCCTTTTCCCGCAAACTCTATGGCTGAAGATGGTCCTGATCAGATGGAATTAGCAACATCGCACAGTGAAAGGAAGTCGGCAAATAGCTGGGACCTTGCTCCCAGGGTTTGCAGATAGGATCCATGGGGACATATCTAGTCTGTTTAATCTAAAATGTAATCTTCTTCATATCCCTAACCTCTCATATCTCATTTTGCCCCATTGTAATTGAGGGTGGCACATGCATCTCTTGGTTTTGGGCCTGATCTTCTACTGGGTTGCACCTTATTTAGTCATTTACACACATTGAAAGTGAAATGACATGGATGTTTGTATACTCTTGGAGATGTCTGGCTAGGAGTTACTTTTTATGATACCCTGACATTTTTCTGAATTTAATTTTATAACCTGTGATTTAGCTATTCAGTTCTACACACCAAGTAGCAATGTCTATCTAATCTTTCTTTATATGTGAGGCATTTCCATAGGACTCATCATCTTATTATTATGTGTATTTCAGGCCCAGAGTCACAAAGCTGACTAGTGGCAGATCCAAGCTTAGAACCCAAGAGACCACACTGCCTCCTCTTAGCACCAAAGTAGCTTAGTACCAACACACTAGTAATTAATGTACAATTACTGCTTGGCCCTCCAAAGGACTTTTTTTTCCTTTCTACTTAGAAAGGAAATAGAAAGTAATAATTCTGAAATATTTCCAGCATGCATGTATGGTTTAGTTTTGGCTTTGAACAAAAGATTAAGCAGCATTACGGTTTTGTTATTGACTTGGACAAAGATTTTGCAGACAGTATCCTAAATTGTGGTGCAGTTTATTTGCAGATAGTCCCAGTAACATAGGATTTGTGTGTATGAATGAGTGTTCCTGAAGCATGCACCACTGAAGTGGGATGTTTTAGTGCAGTGTCTGATGGAGTAGTGCCTACTTAGGGATATTGTCTTTGTCTGACAAAGTCATGTTTTATAGCAGATCTCTTACAGAAGTTTCCAATACAGTATGTGGATTTTCCTTATTATCACAACATTTTCTTCCCCTTCTCTCACTCGTCAGTCTCTCAAAAACCTGTGAGAATACCTAGCCCTAATTCCAATCTCTATAGGGTTTTTTCTTCCCTCCCAGCCCCACCAAACTCCAGGATATTCATTTCCTATGGATCATTATACTATGTCAACTCCTCATTGATACTTCACTTCATACCTTCACTGTGTTATATGTATCCATATTCTTTTCAATTGTAAAGTGTGAGCAGCGGTGAAAGTAATATTAAATTCTTATGGAAGGGGCAGGGCCTTGGGCAGAAGGGGCAGGGCTGGGGGTCAGCCTCCCCCAACCAGCCCATCCGCGCTGCCTGGCCCCCACCGCTTGGGGCTCCGGCGGCAATTTAAAAGGGTCCAGGGCTCCAGACGCTGCCACGTGGTGGCGGCCGGGAGCCCCAGGCCCTTTTAAATTGCCCGCCACAGGGCAGCTGCCCCTTTTGCCTCCCCTGTCGGTGGCCCATGGGGGCAAAAGGGGCAATAACGTTAAAGCGCTGCAGTGCAGTGCTTTAATGTGGGCTGCGTACAGGCCAGTACCAGCTTCTTACTGGTACACCGTACCAGCCCATACTGGCCCACTTTCACCCCTGAGTGTGAGGTACACGTGACTAGTCAGAATCACATCAGCACCACATCACTGTGTGTGCAAGTTATAGCTGCAAGTTCTTGTAATCTTGTTTTAAACAGCAAGTAAATATTATAGCTAAACATAGGCATTTCGGGCCAGATTTGTAAAGGTATTTAAGTGTCTAAAGAGGCAGATAGGCACCTAGTAACGTAGCTAGATCCACAATGGAGAGTTAGATGTTGCAGCACTCAGAGTTGCAACACCTAACTCCTAGGCACCCTGCTGCCCATTGGAATTTCAGCCTCAAGTTAGGCAACCAGCCTCCACGTGCATTGTATGAGGAGAGTTCGGTGCCTAAGAAAGGGACTCTCAGAAGCCAGCAAGCTGAGCAGGGTAAGGTAACTAGTAGGAAGTGCTGAAAGGGGTGGGGGATAAGATCTGCTCCCCAAAGGTAGTTAGGCATCTCCCCCCCGCATTTGGGTGTCTGAGCCATGTACTGTCTCCTGGAGTTGGGCACCTAAGTCAGGTCAGTCCTTTCTCTCAAAAAATCAGAGTGAGCAACGGCAGCCCCTATCTCATTTTAGCCAATAGCCCAGTGGTAGGGTTCAGATGTGGGAGAGTCAGGTTCAAGCCCCTGCTGCAGTGAATATACTCCAAATTAGACAGGATGGGGGGGGTTCAAGCCTTTTTCTCCCACATCCCAGTGCTCTAACCTCTGGTAGAATGAAGGACATACATACATGCCAACCCTAAAAATTCCTGGCCTGCTTGCTCCCAGCTGTCTTGTGTGGGCACGCTCTGAGCACACCTACCGGGTTGCGCCCCACAGGCAAAGAGCTGCAGAGGAATGCCTAGTTTGAGAATCCTGCTGGGGTTTATGTGTGAGTGAGGGCATAAAGCAGCTCCGTGGCAACAAGATTTAGGCAGTTTCATGCATGTCAAGCTGCAGATCCATGGGCACCTACAGGATTAGGCAGAAGGTAAAGTGGCAATCAGGCACCTAAGTCTCTTTGAGGCTGTAACCCATGGGACTTTTGAAAATCCAGCTAGACACCTACCTGCATCTCTAGGCTCCTAAATACCTGAGTAATAATCTGGCCTTCGTAATTGCAGCACTCCAAGTCCACTTAGGGAGCAGTTGCAGATGCATGCTGTGCACAGTTGTGAAGCTACAGACCAGCTAGTGGGTGTGGAGTAAAGAAGCACGCTGACAGTGAAGGAGAGGAGGAAGGCCACATGAAGGAGCTACAGAGTGAGCTCATGTTATATCCCTGTGAAAAGAAAAGGTTACTAGCTGGTTAGACTACTATCATCCTTTGAGCTCCAAGCTGTTCCCAAACCCTATTTTAGTGGAGCCCTAGGGGCTATAGGACTGAGACACAGCAGAGTGGAAGAGGCACACAAGATTTTATGGGCACTTATTAGGTTATATCAGACATGAATACACATATATTTATACATTTTTGTTGTGCTATGGAGATGATGGCATAGGTAAGATTGAGGCAGCACCTTACTGAGGTGAAATCAATGAGAGTTAGGTACACAGGTGCTTTTGAAAATTCCACATCTGCATATTTAGGCACCAAATACCTTTAAAAACTGTCCCTGAGTGTCTGAAGATCCAGTAACTGACTGGACAGTAACAGTGATAGGTAAAAGATTTACCTTTAGTTTGTTTTGCAACTATTTTGATTTGTGTAGCAAATTACAAATGAATAAAAAGCCTGGGTATCCATACACTTATTGCTGATATTAAATAGGGTCTTTATTTCCACATATCTAGAAGTCAGGCAGATGTAGTATGAATTACATAAATTTTAATTGAGACTTTTAAAATGTGAGACCCCTAGAATAACTCCATTCAGATAAGTGAAGACCTTTGCTTGCCAAAAAAACCCAACCATTTTGCTCCAAGCTCTTTCTTTAGCTTTTCCTCTAGTGTAATTTGTCCCAGTTTTTAAAGGCTCTGAACAGCTACTGTTTAATACTGTAGAATACTCTTCCTCTGAAATGCTTGAGGGTATTCCAAACCTTGAAGGTCCTGTAGCACTAGAATATTCTTACATTTGAAGGTGCTTCATTCATTCCAAGTGGACAGCTAATCTTCAAAGTGTCCTTTTGAGGAAAGTGCCAATTTTGATTTGTATTTGTATTCACAAAGCACTGAGCTGAGACCTCATTTGTGGCTTCAGGAAGATTTTAACTTGAAACTAAAGTTTTAAAAAAAAGTCTAGTTCATTGATGGCGGCATGCAATCTTCCTATATACCACACTTCTGAAGAAGCCATTCTAGCAGTTAAACTTGTATGAAATCTTCTGTTTCACAAACTTGTCTTCCTCTGGGGGTTTTCAGGGAAAACTTGAAAATAAAGGTCTGTTTTGTGAAGTCTAATTTACAAAACATTATGTAAAACAGTCAGATTGCATTATGTTTTAATGAGCAGGTTGGCTTTGTTTAGACATAGTCTTAGAAGTGGAATATTTTTATCACCTTACACAGTAGAACAATGCATCATTTATCTCTTGGGCATTCACACACAAGAATCTTGTCAAGATCTATTGCAGAGTTCTCAGTATCATTTTGAGGATGAAAGATTCTTATAGAAATATCTTGCAACCAAACTTTCATGAGTTGATTGATGTTTGAGATCTCCTGCTGTGAGTAATACACTGTAGTTTGTTCAAATTAGTTTACAAGGCTTCTCATTTCAGCTCATTAAAAGCATACATGCAGGATACTAATGACTTACGAAAGTAAGGTGAATTTTATATATCCCCTCTGAATGCCCCCTAGATCTCTTTGGATTAAATAGGTGGTGAAAGGTTCAATTTAAGAAAGAGAAGGATAAATTAACAATGGGATAAAAGCTTCAATGCAGCAGTTTAAAGGGACAGTTACAAAATACCTTAAGTACTATACCTATTGTTTACTTTTTAATTATTTTTTGTGTGAAGTATAGGCTATGTTCAACCCCATTGAATTGCATTGGATTTGCGGCACCTAACTCCATTAGGCTCCTTTGTAATGCCTACCACAATGTCTATGAAAGAGTCAGACTGAGAGTGCTAGAAACAGAAGTCTTTTACTTTTCCAGCGAAACGGTACAATTTGGCCATACACACTTAAATCTCACATGTGTCCCTCCTCATGTGTCTCAGCCCTATAATGGAAGGCTCTCCTCTAGCTGTGAGAAGCTAGTTCAGTTTCAGTGCCTATTCAATCCTTGGCCTCTCTAATGAAACTCTCACCAAGGTGATATCAAATGTGGCGATAAATAAGAGTTGATCTGAGGCTACCAACTGATTTCACAAAGATGACAGAAAAGGCATCAGATCGTAATCACTCTCAGGATCTACTGACATGGGCTGAATTTGATTCAACAACCTAAGGGGAAAAGCCTTGTTGTACTAATGTATATGCTTCTTAACTCATGCCTTGAATCATCCAGTCGCTGTAATTTAAAAGAAATTGTGGGAATATATTTGCTAAACCCTTTCTTTTCTCTCTCTAAAATTGTGTTGGTTCGAGATCATTTATTGGGGTAGGGGAGGATGCTTTCAGGACTAGTTCTAATGTTCATATACTAATCAAGTAACAGGAAGGAAACATGCACTTAGTCAAAGAATTCATGACATTGGAACCATGTGTTCACAGAGTTTTGAAGAAGGAACTGTTGGTTTGCACTGATTGTAAATATGTTGTGGTATTCAGGAGCATTCTATGGAGTGGTGCTTTTACTAAATAAAGCAAATTTCTGTAATTGTCACTGAGATAATCTTACAACAAGGACACTTACAAACATACATGTGCACTACAGGAAAATATCAGACTTGCTTCATTGTTTATTATAGTCAGCTGGCAGGAAAATACCGCCCAAAATATGGGGACATCTTAAAGCAGAGGGTTGGCACTGGCAGTCCTCTGCTTTATCCTTTCAGGTAAACAAGAAAATCCATTTTTATGTTGTTAGATAGAGAAAAAAAATAACATTTCTGATTTTGCCATGTACATAATAGATGTCTTACAAAATGAGTCGCTAATATGTTTTGTTTTGAGCAGGGTCGGCCTTAGGGAAAATTGAACCTTGGACGAACGTGTATTTTGGTGCCCCTGGCCCCGTGGGTGTGGTGCCCCCTCCCTCCCCCGCATTACCCCTGGCTCCTGTGGGCTCCCCAGCTCCCCCTTCACCCCAACCTCTGCACTTCCCTCCTGCACCCCAATCCCTGCATTCACCCTTAACCCCCTCTCCCCTCCTGTGCCCAAACCCCTACACGTGCTTCCTTTGCCACTAACCCCTGCACTCCCCCCTTCACCCTTCTCCTACACCGCAACCCTGACCCTCCCCCCCGCATCCCAACCCCTGCAATGTGCCCCATTCTCCCCTAACCCCTGCATCCCCCCCCCCTTCACCCATAAACCCTGCACTCCTCTCCTGCGCCCACGTGGGGAAACTGACCTGGATGCAAAGAGCAGCTGGCATTGCTGCTTCTTCCCGCACCCTTAGGGGGCTGTGAGGGGAGGAACAAGGAGCAAGGTCAGGGCTCCATGCATCCAGGTCACTTTTCCCACCTGGGTTGTGCTGTGAGCATGTGGACAAGACCCACCAGCCAGACACCTGACAAAGAATTCTCTGTAATAACGCAGAGCCCTCCCCTTCTAGTGCCCCATCTCCGACCATTGGAGATATTTGCTGCTAGCAGTCACAGATCAACTACATGCCATTGTAGGCAGTCTAATCATACCATCCCCTCCACAAACTTATCAAGCTCAGTCTTGAAACCAGTTAGGTTTTATCATAGCAGCATTATCATAATAGCATAAAGGTACATTCTCAACTCTGATTATCTTAGCTAGCTGTAAGTACTAGATGTGATAAAGGTATTGGATTTAATGCTAATATGATCCTTGGTTCAGGAATACTTTTTCTGCCAAACTGCTGGGTACTTGTATTTCTAATGCATAATTTTCTTAAGCTTGTGCATTGTGTTCTCTCACCCTAACAGCTTTGCTAAGCAATCCATGGAGCAATATCCCCATGTGCTATACAGGGCTGGCTTAGGTTGCTTCCCACCTGGGAGAGATGCTGTTGAAAGACTGGTATGATGAGAATAACCTACTCCCCCAAAATATTATAGTTAGTGTTATAAAACATTTGTGGAATTTGGTATTTAAATCACTTTATTTCTGTGGGTACTGTCATCTGTGCTATTTGTCCTCCTTTTATGGATACTTGTAGTCTCCCCACATTGTCCTGAAATCTGACCCATTCTTTTCTAATTAGAGGCTTCTAATGGAAAAGCCACACTTTCCCACGATGTCTGCTGCAATGAACCTTTCTAATTCTTGATGTGTCCAGGCAGATCACTTCTCATTATATTAGGTGACTCCATAAAACAATTTGACAGGAGATAGATAAGGCCACATGATGAATCAATTTCAAAAACAAATTTGGGTGGATCTAAGCAGACTTGCACCATAACAAAGGTATGTATATTTTATATAACGTAAGTCAATGCACACATTTTAAGGAGCCCTGAAGAGTCCATTTTTAAGGCTTTCTCATGCTGAATGCAATGCAGGCTAACATTAATATACTTTGAAACCCGTGTGGTTAGCAGCAGAAAAATATCTCTCCGGAAATAAGTGGATTATGACTTGCAAGAATTTCTACATGTCAGTTAGTATAGAACAATGCGAAGAGAAATTTTGGCCCAGGGCACATCTGTGCTCTTACAAAAAAGACCAGGAGATCGTCAGTGTCTACACAGTACAAAGAAGGCTTCTGTTTTCAACACTTCATTCAAAAAGCTTACCCACAGTGGTTGTAAGGGGCTTAATTTATCTACCCCAGGAAAGTGAAGAGATAAATTGACCCTGCAGGGATTTGAACCTTTGATTCAAAGACATCCAGATGGATCAAGTCCAAGTATTGTACAAATTCACCTCCTTTGTCCTTATCTGCTACAGTAACTATCCATCAAAAAGAGCACAGTAAGGAATGCACCATAGCAATACCAGATTCTAAAGTTTAAAATGTAGTTAACATTAGGTTTATCAGTTACTTCCCCAACATTGCATGGGTATTATTCTCCTGCACCCATATAGAGGGAAGTTTAGATTCAGACATTAAAAAGTGTTAGATAAGCTCATCTAGTTTCTCAGATAGCTGTCAGCTAGTCAATTCCTATACAATAACTGAGCAAAATGAGAGAACTACTGGCAAAATATCCAAGCAAGAGTGTGGCTTAAGTAGTTATGTAGTTATCAGCCACACTCTGAAAATTATTAACAGGCTAGGTGACTTTTTGATTATGTTCAGATTTCAATGATCTTTCTTTTTAAATTAAAATGATTTTTCTACTGTATTTACAATACACCAAAAATAGTAAAACAAAACATTCATTCTCTCATTCTAATTCCCTCATTGATTACAGTGACAGAATGTTGCTGGCTAGCAGGGATGGCAACACTCACAGAATATGTGCACTCTATACAGTACACACAGATGTAATAAGTAGCAACATTACTAAAGTCTGCATTACCCCTCATTCTGGGGTAACTAGTTAACAGAGCGGTGAGCCTCTAGAAACCTGTGCTATTTACTCTGAGCACAGTCCAGCAAAATCAACGTGCTTTACTTTAAGCACGTGAGTGGTCTTATTAAAATCAGTGGCACTATTCACATGCCTATAGTTAAGTACATAGGTATGTGCTTTGCTGGATTGGGGCCTATGTGATTGTAAATTCCTTCCAGAAATGCACTGTGCAAGCAAGTGAATGAGTAAGACAACTTGTCAATGGGTCAAACTGTGAAAAAGCAATCCTTTAAAATATTCTTACAATAAACAAAGGAGACTGCTGCTGCTGCTGCTAGTTAATGTCATACTTATGCTGGAGATTGACATTCTTTCCTTCTAAGAAAACCAACAAACTGGATACAATTTTTATTTATTATTTAGGCTGCTTTCTGGTTGAGTTGAAGATGTCATTGAAAGAACTATTAACATACTAGAGACTTCGGTAGTTCCAAAGTTTAGTTCAGAGTGCCCCCTGGTGGTTAATCTTATTCTTAAAAACATTTCTCATAAGAAGAATTGGTAAAATGTGTGTGTAAGCTCCTATAAGTACTTAAAGTATCACCAGTAATCTCCCTTCATCTTTGATCATTATTATCATGGAATGCAGAAAGTATCTTCTTGCTTTTGCTGAGAGAAATGTTAATTCCTCTGATTGTCAATAAGCATGAATAATTCAAGATGTTGTCACAAAGTATGAGGGACCCATGATAAGGGTATCAAAAGATCAAACAAGATTCAAACTTTTGGAAACTAAATCTAAACTGTTAAACTATTTCTTTAATGCACAATTTAAAATTATGATAATGGTTTCTACATAGCACCTTTCATCCAGACAAATCCTAAAGCACTTTACAAATTAATACTGGCTTGTAATTTACTTTGCCTTTACTGAAATGTAGCCATCTCTTGGCTGAAACGTGCTAACTATTTATTGAGCGCAGAGCAGCACCATGTAATTCCTTGCTCTACTCTGCCTAAGAGAAGGCTTATCTTCCCACTTCTGGATTAGCATAGTAGAAGTGCTAGTGGAACAGTTGATCATGTCTCTACCTACCTTGAATCACTAGGGTAGACATATGAAGAGAGTGGGGACTCCCTTCCAGGGGATCAAATGGATCTGTGGCAACTGTGGATTTTGGTGGCCTATAATGATAACGAAACATTATAATAGCTTAATTTCTACTAAACAACACGGGTACTTCATAATTCACTTATCTCACCAGGTGTAGGCGGAAGAATATGTTTGTGGACACAGTTACTGCATGAGCATCCAGGAGTAAGCTGGGGATGAACATGAGATGGGGAAGTAGTAGGTCCAGAGTTCCATTCTTGGCTCTGACCTGTTCTGTAGCTGTGGCCAGTCACTTTAATCTCTCTGCATCAGTTTTCCTGTATATCTGAAGATGACCGTGTGTTTGTTCAAGTCCTTGTTTCCACCAAAAGTCAGACTGATGGTTTTTGGAATTGATACAAAAGGGTTGGACCATTTTTATGGCAGTTTTTTCAGAGTAGTATTGAGGTGGAGGCAATGACAATTAAACTGCATCCATCATAGAATCTGTTGGGTGTCTGAGGAAAGAAGGCTGACCCTTGTGGTATTCTTACCTGGTCACCAGCATGCTTATGAATGTCACATCGGATGTGACTTTTGGTGTCATGATATTGGTTCCTCTCCCTCCAGATCTGCAGATAAAAAGATTAAGAAGGGAAGAGGGCATGTCAGCAATTTGCGGTAACTTAGAAACAAGGCCAATATTAACCTTCTCTGTAGTCTTTTGTTGAGGATTATTAGCCTTGTACAACCAGCCATGGGGAGAGACTGGGTTAAATGTTATTAATCTTTCTGTAAGACCACTCAGTGCTACAAAAATAAGTCTACTCACAGGACAGCAGGCTGGGAACTTGCTGCTTTATTTAACTGCATCACAACAGAGTGTGTGTGGGGGAGGGGGGCCTCCCAGACTCCTAAAATGGAAAGGAGGAATGGAGAATGGCTCCATCCCATCATGCTCTGGGTAATCAACTTAACCCTATCATGACCACTTTACTACAAAACTCATATTACAGACAGGAAAACTGATGCAGAGAGATTAAAGTGACTGGCCATAGCCACACAACAGGTCAGTGGCAGAGCCAGGAATAGAACTGAGGACCTATTACTTCCCCATCTCACATCCATCCCCAGCTTACTCCTGGATGCTCATGCAGTAGCTGTGTACACGAACATATTCTTCCAGCCACACCTGGTGAGATAAGTGAATTATGAAGTACCCATGTTGTTTAGTAGAAATTAAGCTATTATGATGTTTCTTTATCATTATAAAATGTTATAAAGTTGGTACTTAACAATTAAGTTCATTTCTGTTGTGCTGTTTGGACTTTGTTTTGGGGAGGTTGACTGAAATCCTTGCTGAAAATCCTTAGCAACTGAATTCTGGGTCTCCAAGTACTTTTCTATAGGAATTGCACTGATGCATTTGGAGAGGGGCAGTAAAGTAAACTCTAGTCCACCTAAAGGTTACAGCTGCACATACTACTTTCATCCCATTTTACTTATTGTGTTTGCTATGAACCTGGGGGGGCGGGGAGAGAGAGAGGAGGGAAGTTTCTCCAAATTCATCTCAAATTCACATATGGCATGTGGATATATGATATATAGCAAAGCTTATTCACTGTGCACTGATTTCATATAAGAAATGGTTAAACTACTTGACCACTTTTGTGTAGTCTGATATATCCTCTCACCGTGGTAGTTCTTGAGGGCATTTCATAAATCTAGCTTTAGCTTTCTCTCTTTAGCCTCACCGAAGGCTCTTAAGCAAAGTAAGCTGTCATGGGATAAGAGGGAAGGTCCTCTCATGGATCAGTAACCAGTTAAAAAATAGGAAACAAAGTGTAGGAATAAATGGTCAGTTTTCACAGTGTAGAGAAGTAAATAGCAGGGGCCCCCAAGTTTCTGTACTGGGACCATGTGGGGATGTATCATCCTTACGCCAACCTAATGGAAAGTTCCATGAGAAGGTAAGGGTCACGATGGGACACTTGCCTGGCAATGGCTCATGGCCTTGTAAGACAAAGGTCCCCTGGTGCTCTAGGGATTATATAAGATGAGGTAAACAAGGTAATAAATCATGGCCTTATGTAAGGCCCCCTGGTGATCTAGGGATTATATAAAATGAGGTAAACAAGGTAATAAATCATGGCCTTATGTAAGGAACGGTTGAACCAATCGGTGTGGGGCTATACATGTGATAAACACATGATTCTCCTTCTTGTCCAATCGGTAGATGTGTGATTATAGCCTAATTGTGTTATGTAATGTTGAGAAAGACTATAAAAGAAAGCTTGTAATAAACAGGATTCGATTCAGCTTGCAACCACATTGGTCGTGTGCTTTATCCGCTCCGCATGGGACCCCACAGGACCAGTGCTGTTCAACATATTCATAAATTATCTTGAAAAAATGGTAAACTGTGAGGTGGCAAAGTTTGCAGATGATACTAAATTACTCAAGATAGTTAAATCCAAATCAGACTGCGAAGAGTTACAAAGAAATCTCATAAAACTGGATGACTGGGCAACAAAATAGGAAATAAAATTCAATGTTGATAAATGCAAAATAATGCACATTGGAAGATATAATCCCAACTATACATACAACATGATGGGTTCTAAATTAGCTGTTATCACTCAAGAAACAGCTCTTGGGAGTCATTGCAGATTGTTCTCTGAAAACATCCGCTCAATGTGCACCAGCAGTCAAAAAAGCTAACAATGTTAGAAACCATTAGGAAAGGGATAGATAGTAAGACAGAAAATATCATAATGCCTGTAGTGGAATGGCTGCCCTACTCCCGCAGAACAGGGGTTAAAACAGCCAAGCTAGGCTGATTGGGAAGGCAGCCACAGCTGGGGCCATGCCCAATTAGGAGACAGCTGGCCCTATAAAAGGGCTGTGAGCCAGGAGTTGGGGAGTCTCTCTCCAGCCTTGGAGGGAGGACCGGGCTGTCTAGGAGCTCTGGGTACAGGCAACGGAGCAGGGCTGGGCTGGAGAAAGGCAAGATGAGCTGGGGAGCTCCAGCCTGGCAAATTCCCAGGCTGCTGGCCTTGCTAAAGGCCAAATCTGCTACAGGGGTTGCAGAGGTCGATTTAGGGGGTCTTCACTAGACCCACTAAATCAACCTCCCCCCCCCCGTGGATTGATTGCCACACATCGATCCCCCGATAAGTAGAGACAAGCCCTAAGATCTGTAACACAGCACAGATATAACTTCTGCTAGCCAGCTGCAGGCCATCAATCCAGCAGTGTGTGTAGCTGTGCTAATGTTTAACGCAGGGCTAAGAGTTCACAGCCACATCACAAGTGCTTTGGGGAAAATACAGTATTTCTAAAGCCATTTCTGATAGACTGTCTTTAATTGCTCTATTTTTCTATAATCAATTTTACCTATTCAGCATCTTCAAAGGCCCATGTCATTGCAATCTTTCTGCCAAAGGAGGTTCTCTCTGGAGTCAGTCAACATTACTTGTCCGGGGTATCTCTAGAGTGTGATACTATCACCCAAAAGGGAGAAGCATGCTGCTTTCGTGGCTTGAGGAAGTCACACAAGGCTATGAGATATGTGGGAAGTAGCAAATGCAACAAATACTATATCAGGGATGTGGCACTCCTACTCCAAAGTTACTACCGTATTTTTAGGGTTGACTATGTTATCTGTCACGTTTGGATGCTATAAATAGCAAACAGTGAAAAGTACTTGGAAACTGTTGCTGTGGTCCTTTAAGAAGGAAATTGCTTCAACAGCTTTTTCCAATGGTAAAAACTTCTGAGAAACTATAGAAGTTAACTATTTCAACTTAGCTTTAAACATTTCCAAAGGTTGATGGTTTAATGGACAAAGCCTGTTCCCTGTAAATGTACCTTGTACTGTCAAGAGGACTTAGAAATCAAACAAAAATCTAAAAGTGGTAAGTTTTGGGATATTAGTTTGAGGCAAACTCAGCAGACAGCTTCTAAACAGGGGTGATCCCAATAAAAATATCTCAATTTGTAAAAGTCTTTATGTTCCCCCTTCACTCTGGAAACCAGAGTTGGTCCCCTGAGAAGCTACATTATGTCTGAGGCATTTGCTGAGGCATAAAGAACTACAGACAACTTTCTGAATCACTTCCAAATAATGAGGCATCTCTATTTAAAATCTGATCCTAATTAATGTTAGAAATAAAGAAAAAGAAAACAAAATTTCCAAGTACCTTTATAAAAGCTTATTATAAAACAACACTACACTCCTGCTACTTGGTGTTACAGTACTGCCAAGAGTTAGAAGCTAAAGCTTAGCTGAATCCCTCATTCTAGAGTGAAGAGAAAAATAAATATTTCTTTCATTTATGAAACTCTAAAGGAGTCATTTTTTAACTGAGGTGAAATACAAGCCACATTTACAAAATCTTCCCCCTAAACAGGATAGAAAGGAGGACCAGGGTCACAGAGGAGAATGATACACAGAGCCTTCACCTTTGGATGATTGGTCAAATCCAGGACAGATCAATGATGAGTCTTTATTAAATTATGGCTGTTTGGTGACCTATGTGAAATGAAGTTATGGTCTCTGTTTCCTTCAATAGCTCAATTGGTAAAGCAAAGGATAATAGGCTTAATTTTTTTGGGACTCCTTAGGTCGCTGGTTCAACTCCGGCTCCAAGGAATTAGCTTTCGTTGCCTTCGTTACATGCTTTAGCACTGGAATGGGTTACCTAGGGAGGTGGTGGAATCTCTGTCCTTAGAGGTTTTTATGGCCCAGCTTGACAAAGTCCTGGCTGGGATGATTTAGTTGCTGTTGGTCCTGCTTTGAGCAGGAGATTGGACTAGATGACCTCCTGAGGTTTCTTCTAACCCTAATATTTTATGAAATTCCCAGAGGATAACTGTCTACAGCATACAAACAATGATTGTAACCAAGAGCTGAATGGTCATGGAGTATAAAATGTACAGATGAAAAGCCATCTAGTTCATCTCTCTCTCTATGCTGGAGGTCCTTCTCCTAGCACTTTTCCTAGTGCTGTGTACAAATAAATTTTAAATATGTCAATCAATGGTCAAGCACTACTTGCCCCTTCTCACTCATTAATAGAGCTGGGTGAATTTTTTTGGATGAACAATTTATTCATTAAAATGAAGATTCGACCAAAACTATTTGCAACTTTCTGGCATGGTCACAGATTAGTTTTGTCCAAAACAACAAGGGCAAAACGTTCTGGTAATGTTGAAATGAAACATTTCATTTTGGCATTACCCATACATTTTGTTTAAATTTTGCAGCCATTTTGACAAAAGCAAAAGAAAGGATTCATAAAACAGCTGGAGGGGCAGGTGGTTGCTCCCACCTCCCTGAGATGTCAGAGACCCAGGTTCAACTCCCCCATGCACCTGATGTAGAAAAGGGATTTAAACTTGAGTTTCCCACATTGCATGAGTGTGCCCTAGCCACTGGGCTATGGGATATTTTAGTATGGGCATTCTGAAACTGTCTCCATTTTTATAAAATAATTAGTCACTGGAAACTTGAGTCTCTAGGTGAGTGCTCTAAGCACCAGGTTATATTCATCTTCACTCTCTTTTTCCTTATCCAGTGTCAATCATAGTGGCAATTCAAGTCCCTACAGAAAATCCTTCTCCACTATGTCTTTTCTCTTTATATCCATCAGTGTTCCTCCAACAGATCCATATCAGTGGTTACTACTTGATAATTTTATTTTAATGTTTCTCTCACCAGCCATTTGTTTTCCCTTCTTAGGTTGGTTATCTTATTTAAAGGACATTTTTACAAAGATTTAATTCTTTAAAATTCTCTTGCTTTGACATCTTCTGTATTTCAGTGTTTGACTTAAAAAAAAATCCTCCTCCACTTGGCTGCCATGCTGAGTCCACCTACATGGAACAGCTCAGTTTGCTGGCTACTTCTGCCCTTACTTGGAACATTAGGTTACATAGCCAAATGTGGAGGGCAATTACCGAAGAGGCTGTCAAACCTGACAGAGTCTGGTGGAACTGAAACAGATGGGCAGCAGAGAAGGTAGGGCCAGCCGCTGGTGCTATGCCTCCATCTTCCCTGCTCATTACAGGGCCCTTTTTGTACCCCCCTTCCTGCAACTATGCTCACCATCAACAATTTCAGAGCCCTTGACACACTATAACCAGCCCCCACCTAGGGGCAGAGCAGTTTAAAAGGGTCCCCACTGGGACTCCAGAGCCAGGAGTCAGTAACCAAGGTATCTAGGAGTACTACTATGTGGCACTTATACTGTATGTGCAGTTGTATTAAAAATACCAGTTTTCAGCAAGCCCATGAGGATTCTATGGCCTCTTTATGTAACCAATGAACTAGTTATAGCTCTGTCCTCTGAACGAATGATTTGAGCAAGTGCCGCTCCACCTTAGCTATATTTGCAACCTCAGACTCATATTGAATCTAGTTAATAGTGCAATTTTGAACATTTGTCACTTGCAGATTTAAGAAAGGAGAAAACTAACTTTAGAAGTTTATCATGGCTTGTATTTTAATTGCTCAACAAAAACTCTTATGTACAACACTAACAAATAGCTCCATCCATAATTCTTGTGTGAATCCTTTCAGCATTCACTGTTTACAAAACAATTATAATATGTATATGAAAATTGTTTTGTAACCTGTTGCAATGTCTGTTAATCAAAAGTAGATACTACAAAAGTCAGTTAGATGGTTTTCATGTCAAACAAAACATCACCAATTTAAAATCTAATTTTTACATAATTTCTGTGTAAATATTGGTGACAGATTATGAATTTTATTAGTGACATTTTTATATTTACACAAATAGATATTTCATCAGCATAACTGTATTTAGTGTTCTTAGCACTGATTAAATTAAATATGTTTGTTAGTTAATATGCATCAATATTCTTCCTTTCTACTCCTTCTCACAAAACTATTCAATCTTGTAACTTGGCCTCTGTCCTTTGTAGAGACATAACATTCTAGAGTGGCATATTCAATTTAGAGACTTCCACATTTACAATCTTTTAGAATGTGCAACATCTTTTTTGCCTCCTGCGTTTCTGTGGTGCTTAGCTGTGCCTTCATAAGTCTTCTGTGAGCTCTTCAAACTGGTGCTTCTGAAAGGTGACCTACACATCTCCCTGTGCCACTCCACTAGTCTCTCTAGCCTTATTCCTAGCAACCCAGAACCAGCTAAGCACTTAAGCATGTGCTTAACTCTAACTATGTGAGTAGTCCCCTTAAAGTCAGTAAAACTATTCATTCACAAAGTTAAAGGGTTGCTTTGCTGAATTGGAGTCATAACAATGTTACTGCAACAACCTCCTGCACACACTGTACTGAGACACCGTGGTTAGCACCTAGCTTTGCAAATTTTCTTCTGTACACTTGAGCTCTATCATCCATGCCCCAGCTTAAAAATACTAGAATATCTTTATCCAGCAGCTACCTCTTGGTAGGCACAGATTCTTGTGGTTTTATCCAGTATCCAGGTGCTACAAAGAAAGAGAGAGATCATTTATTATTTGCTTCTGGCAGTGCCCACAACATGCACAACTAACAATCATAGCAATATTTTAAAGAAAATGGACTACATTCGTCATTAGGCACAAAGCTCCTGACTTCAATGTTCAATGCTGTTGCACTCGATTTCATCAGTGGTCAATTTGATCCCATGACTCAATAACAAGCTGAAGAAGAAGACCCTGATTATGGAGTCCAGCCCATGTAGTCTTCTCCTCTAACCAGAGCGCTGATTCAGCAAGGTACTTAATTACATGAGTAGCCCATTGATTTCAATGGGATTATTCAGGTGCTTAATGTTAAGTGCACAGCCTCATAGACTTAAATGCCAGAGGAGACCATCATGATTATCTACTCCGACTTCCTGCACATTGCAGGCCACAGAACCTCACCCACCTACTCCTGTAATAGACCCCTAACCTCTGAGTTACTAAAGTCCTCAAATAATGATTTAAAGACTTCAAGTTACAGAGAATCCACCATCTACACTAGTTCAAACCAGCAAGTGACCTGTGCCCCATGCTACAGAGGAAGGCAAACACCCTCCCGCCCCCCAAAACAGGGTCTCTGCCAATCTGACCTGGGGGAAAATTTCTTCCTGACCCCAAATATGGTGATCTTTTTTAGGGTATGTCTACACTACAAAATTAGGTTGATTTTATAGAAGTTGATTTTTAGAAATCGATTTTCTAGTCGATTGCGTATGTCATTACTAAGTGTATTAAGTCGGCGGTGTGTGTCCTCACTACTACGGCTAGCATTGATTTACGGAGTGGTGCACTGTGGGTAGCTATTCCACAGTTCCCACAATCTCCACACCCATTGGAATTCTGGGTTAAGCTCCCAATGCCTTATGGGGCAAAAACATTGTCGTGTTTTTGGGTACGTGTCGTCAATTGCCCCT
Source organism: Terrapene triunguis (assembly GCF_002925995.2). Lineage (NCBI taxonomy): Eukaryota > Metazoa > Chordata > Testudines > Emydidae > Terrapene > Terrapene triunguis. The sequence goes on along the minus strand of NW_020664964.1, from coordinate 2,747,249 downwards.
TCCTCCGTGAAAGCAACGGCAGACAATCGTTTTGTGCCAGACACCAGGGCGATTAGAAGAGCACAGCAAGGCATGCTGCGCATCAGAGAGGCTTTGAAAACCAGTTTCATGACTGGCCAGGCTTCGGTGTGACAGTTGTGTGTGTTTCTCCTTGATGCAAACCCGCCCCCTTTGTTGATTTTAATTCCCTGTAAGCCAACCACCCTTCCCCCTTCGAAATAAAGTAACTATTGTTTTGAAACCATGCATTCTTTCTTTATTAATTAAAAAAAAATGAGATAATGGACAAGGTAGCCCAGGTGGGGTGGGGGAGGAGGGAAGGACAAGGCCACATTGCTTATTGTAGCTACACTAAAAATCAAACTGTTTGAATGACAGCCTTCTGTTGCTTGGGCCATCCTCTGCAGTGGAGTGGCTGGGTACCGGAGCCACCCCCCCCCACACACCCCACGTTCTTGGGCGTCTGGGTGAGGAGGCTATGGAACATGGGGAGGAGGGTAGGTGGTTATACAGTGGATGCAGCGGGGGGGTCTGTGCTCTTGTTGGCTTTCCTGGAGCTCCAACAGACGCTTCATCATGTCTGTTTGCTCCCCCAACAGACGCTTCATCATGTCCATTTGCTCCCCCCGTTAGCCTCAGTATCGCGCTCTGCCTCCGCTCTTCGCGCTCATTTAATTCTTTCCTGGCCTCTGCCACTGAATGCCTCCATGCCTTAAGCTGTGCCCTATCAGTGTGGGAGGACAGCATGAGCTTGGAAAACATGTAATTGCAAGTGCACTTTTTTCACCTTCTAATCTGCGATAACCTCAGGGACGGAGATGATAGGGGGAGCGTAGAAACATTCTACACTCTACGATTCTGGGGGAACTGCATGGTCACCTGTGCTGCTGAGTTCACCACGCTCACCAAACAGGAAATGAAATTAAAAAGTTCCTGGGGCTTTTCTTGTGTACCTGGCTAGTGCATTGGAGTTCACAGTGCTGTCTAGAGCGGTCACAATGGAGCACTCTGGGATAGCTCCCGGAGGCCAATACCATTGATTTGCGTCCGCACTACCCCAAATTCGACCCAGCAAAGTCGATTTTAGTGCTACTCCCCTCACCAGGGAGGAGTACAGAAGTCAATTTTAAGAGCCCTTTAGGTCGACGGAACGGGGTTGGTTGTGTGGACACATTCATTTTTAAATCGACCTAACGCGGCTAAATTCGACCTAACCCCGTAGTGTAGACCAGGCCTTAGACTCTGAGCAAGGCATCTGGCAAGACCCAGGAGCCAGACACCTGGGAAAGAATTCTCTGCAGTAACTCTGAGCCCTCCCCATCTAGTGTTCCATCATCAGCCTGTGGAGATATTTGCTACTAGGTACATGCTTAAGTGCCTTGTTGAATTGGAGCACCAACGTTCTAAACTTGACTATGAAGAGGCCATTTACTGACACAAACCCTTCTATGATACACATCTCATTATTAAATGTATTGTTCCCACAACTGTCAAACTGTACTTGAATATGGCACGATTTCTGCTTGTTAGCTTTCACAGTTGTTTCCCTTTTTTTATCAAGCCCCTCACTTCCTCCCCAATTCTCTCCTCTGGATAATTTCATGTATATTTCTAATTTTGAATCCAAAGATGAAAAGTCAAAATATAAATCAGTCCCCAAATGAATTATATACTTGGCTGAACACCAAGCCCCCATACTTTCGTCATGAATACTTGTACTGCTTGTCCCTTGAAGTCCAAGTGAGGTAAATTCTCCACCAACGAGACCTCATTATTCACTCCCAGGAGAACAACCTATCATCTGATATTTTGAATTACATAATGAATTATACAAACTTCCTATAGGTCCCTATACACCCACTATCTATTTTCTCCAATCTTTACCATCCCTAACGGGGGGGGGGGGGGGGGAGAAGGGGGGTTGGTTCTCTCTTGCCTCCCCATACAAATTCCATTTCACTGCATGTTCCCTTAATGACTAATTTACTGGGGGAGGGAGGAGAGGAGGAAACAGTTACTGCTAATTGATTACCACAATTAAACTGAACTGCACAATCTTTTCTTTTCAGCATAATCATAGCTAATGTTCAACAGTTCATTTAAATCCTTTCTAGTTGATCTTCAATTACGTTTCAGGTATCTAAGTCCCTTTGCTCTACTTCTATTAGAGAAGGTCCTTCTTTTCTTTTCTCACTCTCTTTTTCTTCAGTTTCACTGTCTGCCATTATTTTTTGACCAGCTCTTCAACAGCTGCTACCACGAACTTTTGCATGCTAGAGCTTTGGATCTCTATCCAGAGTGTAATTTTCCCTTCCCTAGAGACTCTCGCTGTACAAATCTGATGCTAGAAGCTGAATGGAAATTCTCTGCTACAGAAAATCTCTGCCCTTCTAATTGCGGCTTTAATTTTACTCAACTCTTTACTCTTTTTAAAAATTAGAGCAGAAGATCTAGGAGAAACTGAAGATTGTGGCCTTGGAGTATAGACTCTGGGGGCTATCTCACCTTTTTTCATAATCAAGACTTTTTTTGGTAATGGCGAAAGCTCATAATGAAATCCGTGGATCTGCTACTAGCCTAAGGCAGGGTATTTTATTTTAATCTCTTCTACAGACATGAAATTTAACAACTAATTCATAAAGGTTTGTAAAAAAGAGAATATGATTTTCTTCATATTTTCAGACACTTTTTAAATTCTCATGTCCCTTCTTCTCTCTTTTGGCTCCAGCAAATTTACACAGCGAAGAAGCAGCTTTCTCTCTTCTCTGATATTTCTCCCAATGCAGCATCCAGCCGAGAAATTCTATACTCACTTCCTCTTTGATTGCAGAAATCTTGGAGAATAAATCAGTCCTCAGTGCTGTGAATTCAGACTGTAAATCTCTGATATCTGCTTTAGTAGTCAAATAACTTTAGCCTGGTATCCTTTGCCTGTTATGGGAGCCATGCCTTCTGGCGCTCTGCTTTTGGGGTGTTACAGTGAGGTTAGGGTATGGATGGAGACAGATTATTCAACAGAATAATCCCCTCTGAGCTCAGACAACCGTTTTGCTTGGGTCCCCATAGGTTGGTCCTCTGTTCTGAATTTTAACGGTGAAGGAGTAAGTTAATGTATGTTTCTCTGTGTTGTACTGAGCTAGGTTACAGGATGCAATGTTTTCAGGGAGAGATGACATAACTGAAGTACAAATAAACCTTTCTTTCTTTCTTTCTTTCTTTCAACAATAAACTTTATAAAACAGGTTGGCTGCCAAAAATATAATATACACATCAACTTTTCCAAAGGTTCTTGTAGTGAATTTCATATATATTTGCCAGAAGCAGTGACCTTGGCAGGAGGTGCTGGGTACTGGTGGGCTGAGGGCACAGTCAGTCAGCAATTGAGTTTATAGTTCCAAAAACCCATTAAAAAGCAACAGGTGGAACAATCTGTCTTCCTTCCATAAGTCTGTCTCACGTTGCATTTAGTTAGACATGTAATCACCCATTTATTTCTTACTATTCTACTAGTACTTTTTCTGCCTGTCTTTGTTTTCCTTGTACTACATCTCCTTAAATCTGTATACTCTCTCTAATTCCACACACAGATCCTCCTTGCTTTTGTGCTTGTTTTTGATTATTCTGGGAGTGTGGACCTGGGCGGGCAGTCTGCACACCTTCCCTGAAGACCTGGATCATCCACTCCAGTGGCTGAATTAAAAATAAGGAAGTTGGTAGTTATAGCACTCCATCACACAAGCTGGGAATACAAACTATTTTGAGAAAGATAACAATGTTAATACATTTTGAATACCAAGCTTTAGTGTAAGCATAGTCTGGTCCCTAGAGTGCAATGGTAAGGTCAGCCCCCTTCTTACAGGCTCATGTTCAGGACTTGTCCCTAGAAAGAGTGATAGGGGAAGCTACTAATGGGGCAAGAAGAGGTTTGGGGGCATGCTATGATCAGAGCAAATTTAGTAATTATTTAAAATTTAGGCAGTTGAATTGTTACAGGCAGCCATTTCTCTGGGAAATATCACCTTCCTCAAGTTTCCCTGCAGAGGAAAAAAGGAATTCTTCCAAAGAGTTAGTGATAATCCTCACACAAATGCTGCAGCATTATTTTCCCATATGGTTACCCCACAGCTGTTCATGGATTGGAGGGACTTTATTAGCCACTGTAGGGTCCCAGGGATAAGCTAATTGTCATATAATTTAATAAAAAGTTTTTCTATAGTTTTTCCCCATTTACAGAATAAGGAGAACACCACATGACAGATGCTACTCATGATACTAAATGCACTTCTGGAAGGTGCTCAGACTTCCTGTTGATAGGTGTGGTCTAAGAATCTAAATAAAACAGATTAGTCTAGAAAGATTGGAGTATAGGCATTTCTCTGATATTGCCGTTTAAGACTGTGCTGCAGCCTAAGGGAAAATAAACAGAATGGTATGCTAGGCTGCTTGTGGTTGTTGCACCTCAATAGATTTCCAAAATTGTGTTTACAATTGTCTAAAATTATCTGTCTTGCAGTTGCTTGGACGTTGCTGTTTGAAATGCCAGCACGATGCTGCTCTTTATGTCTGCAAACCAAAGATGTGATTGTCAGCTCTTGGCCTCATCAGGTGGGTCTTCAGGAGCTCAGCCCTCCAGCCAAATCACACACAGTCCAGTGCATGAAGGAACTTCTTCTGGAGTAACAAAGTTTCAACTAATGGTTAGACCTCTTCAGGGTCTTCAGCCCTGTCCCGGGGCCTTTTTAAACTCCCAGTCCCTTTCTTGGGCTTTTAATGCAGAGCCTTATCCCTTCCTTGGGGCTTAGGCCACTTCGCCAGTCGGGGGACCGGGGCCCACCCACTACTCCAGGTCCCAACCCAGGGATCCTACAGACAGCAGCCACATACTGCTTCTTCTAATAGTTGCTGCTGCGATTCCCTGGGCCGCTTCCCACATAGCCCCTTCCGCTTCACCCTTAACTCAGGGCTGAAGTTCTCAACTCTTCTCCTTACTCACCAAATGCCAATGCCACCAGAACCCATCTTCTGGTTCTCCCTTGAGCTCCAGCAAAGAGCATCCTTCTTTACTCCTCTGGTGCCAGCCAGGAACTGACCTGCTCAGGCCCTGCAGTGCCTTTTAACTGAGCCTGCTGGACTCAGATTGGCTGCTTCCCTGCAGGCTTTCTAGGCAGGCCTAGAGGACCCACCTTCCTCTCACTGCTTCTTTTCTGGAGCAGGGTGTGGTAGGACTGCGAGGCCTCCAGTAGGGGGCCTCAACAGACCCAGTATACCCCACCACAAGACCTAAATATGATGATATACCCTAGGGTTACCACCTTTGAAATGCAAAAAAACCCTGGCACCCCCCCACCCCCCAAGGCAAGCCCACAGCAACCTCAACTACCAACCATAAGCCAACTCAACAACCCCCCATCCCTTGAAAAGCCACTTATAGTATCTAGAGAGATAACACATATAGATAAGGTTAAGGAGACGTGCAATGTTATCACTCTCATGTGACTCAAACCCTCTCTCACACATGCGCGCAATGTGCTTGCATGTTTTTAGGCAGATAGCTGCTGTATTTTCAACAGTTTTGATCTGTTATCACTTAAACTACGGAAGTGGGAACACTGCAACATCTTGAGCTGGACACAGAAACTTTTAACATTAGATATCCCAGTGTGTTGTCATAATAATGCAAATCTTTAAACCTATGCTAAAAAAAAAAACTGGCAGATTAAATTATTTTTCTGGCAACTGGCACATCCATAAATAATGGCCAGGCTGGTCAAATACTGTTCATGTGGTAACGCTATATACCCGTGTGTTTCTTCTGCAGTCACCCCGCTCTGCCTGAATCTCCAGCTCACTCCATATCAGAATCCAAACATCAGCCTCTGCCCATCTGGCACTATGCTCATAAGATGCTTTTCATGCCTGGGACGTTGATAATAAAGTTATCCAGAAGTTGCCACAGGTATATCACCAGAAATTCTCCATTCTGAAAATGGAAACTTAGCTCCCTGGTGTTTTCAGTGGTATTTGTACTGAAAAAGAAGTTTTGGGGCAAATTGACTCTTGTGTAGTGGAGTGTAGAAAACAGACCAGACAGACTACCTCAGCAATCACTAGTTGTGACATTATTGACATGAACTGTGACCAATATAGATCATTGTTGCAAACAAGGTCCTATAGTTGCACCAGATCTTGTACAAAGGAGGTCCAGTAAGGTGTCTATAGAAAGGTTACAATTTGCTGGTTATGATTATGCTGTCTGTATGTATGTATCATTTTTGTAGTTGAAGTTATGAATATTGGCTATGTATTTGTATCTCAATATGTTTGATTCTAAGTAGCATTAGTGAAACATTTGGTCAACTTCTTGAGAAAGGAATTTGCAGATAAGTGCCCAATCAAAAACACTTAACTGACAATGGACGTTGGGAGACTCCAATCCACATGAAAAGTCTTCCTAGGAATGTTCAGGGTAGCATGTGAGCAATGGCTGCTCTCCCTGTAAAGAACTGAGTCATGCATGGACATGTGACTTGCCCATGTGACTCCAAACTCCATCTTGCTGCTGTGATTTTCCACAGTAAGAACAAAGGGGTAACCTTCCACATGGAAGAGGATATAAAAGGCCCTGGAAACCCCTCCATTTTGTCTTCAATCTTGCTTCTTACCTCTGGAGGAACTTCGCTACGCTGAAGCTCTGAACAAAGGACTGAATGACCCATCCAAGCTGTGGATGTACTCTAGAGACTTGATTTGAACCTGCAGTTTATTCCATCACTGCTACAAGCCTGAATCAAGAACTTTGCCATTACCTGTATGTAATTGATTGCATTTAACCAATTTTAGCTCTCATCTATATTTCTTTTTATGAATAAACCTTTAGATTTTAGATTCTAAAGGACTAGCAACAGCGTGATTTGTGGGTAATATCTGACTTGTATATTGACCTGGGTCTGGGGCTTGGTCCTTTGGGATTGGGAGAACCTTTTTTCTTTTACGGGGGTATTGGTTTTCATAACCATTCATCCCCATAACGAGTGGTGCTGGTGGTGATACTGGGAAACTGGAGTGTCTAAGGGGATTGCTTGTATGACTTCTGGTTAGCCAGTGAGGTAAAACCAAAGTCCTCTCGGTTTGGCTGGTTTGGTCTGCAAAGGACCCCAGCCGTGGGCTGTGATTGCCCTACTCTAAGCAATTTGTCATGAACTGATACTCTCAGTTGTGTCCCGCCAGAGGCCGCATCGTTACACTAGTGCACAACAAAATGGCAGTGGGAGGACTATTTGTACCTGTGTTGAGGTACATAATGAGGTACCATCCACATTATCATTTAATTTATCAAGGCTGGAATGATTGAGACTCAGTCATTATTTAGACCAGCAAAATCAAAATCTACTTCGAACATTACTTAGTATGACCATTAAACTACTGAAGCAGTTTTGTGAGTAGATGCAAGGTGAATTTCAATCAGCTGAAGGGGAACACATGGTACATAGCATGGTAAATTTCTGTAAGCCAATGAATAACATTCATTTCCCTCTTAAAGTAAGAATCCAGGCTCAGAAACATTGCTTGGAGCAGGCCTTGTGCCTGTCTCCCAACCCCGTACAGGCAGAACAGCCAGAAATGCATCTCTGCATCTGACTGGGACCTTGTTAGCAGGAGAAATGCAACTTTTCCGCTGCATGTGTTGTGTTCTACACTGTTCACCAGTCTCACATCTGGGAATGATGGTAACAAGGGGCAGCATACACATAGTTAGGTAATAGTAACGTCTTTCTCATTGTTTTGATTTCATTGGTGTATTTGGGCGGCTGTTTTTCCAGGATTTGTGGGGAAATTGTTACCACTGTCATAACTAAAACAGTAACCTGTGTCTTTGCAGACTCGGCAGCCATAGAAGGATCAAGAGAGCTGTTATACCATCATAAAGACCCCCAGCAGGAGAAACTGCGTAAGGCCAGTTAGCCTTGGCTGGAGGTGAAGTATTGTCAGTCTTCCAAAAGTTTCTGTAATTGTGAATTTACAGAAAGCAGAGTTTCTCCAGGTGGGTCTTGAGACACTCACTAGCAACGTCCAAATGATCCCCTCTTTTTTCTACCCAGAATGTAACAGGCAGGGCTCAGCACTGATGTTCATGTACTGCAAAAATGCAGCGCAACATGTACAGTACCCACTACTCCACTAAGTAGCCTATTTGATGACCATAAGAGGTGAGAAATTGGTCTGCTTCTAGGAATAGACAAGGAGCAACCTTAGCTATCTCATTATGCGATTGAGACCTACCTCATATGAAAAACACGCCCCCCAGTGGCTTTCAATGTAAAATGCAATACATTGTTAATTTAAAAACTTTTTGAATTAACCAAATACACACTAATCTGTTTGAAACCCATAAATACTATCCCTATATAAAAATCTTATAAACTCTCTGCCTTTTTACTTTGAAATCTTCACTACAGTCTGAAAGAGAGAGAAATGCAGGAATCTTTAAACCAACACATAGCATGTTTGCATATACTGTACTTTACCCTGGTTTAAGAAAAATTGCTTGAAGTTGATCCGACAACATATGAATAATACTTACACTGAGAATTGCCAGGAGGTCTGGTATTGCTAACACTACTCTCAAAGGAAGAGTGGAAATTGTGTATGGTTTCCTGTAAAATCTGCCTCTCTCGTCCCTGTAAAATAAATAGATTTAAACAAAAAAGGCATTCTTAAATTTCTCATTCAATAATGCATTTATTAGGGTTAAACACAAATATGAAAATTTGTGTCTATCCTGGAAAGCAATTATCATATTGAAAGTGTAATGAATTGAACATAATCAAAAATTATGCCCTGCAAACACAGAGCAATATATATTTAATTTTTTTAATTTTATTTTCTTAATGTTGGAAATTATAGAATTCAGATTTACTTGGATTTAAAACAAAAAAAAATCAATTCTGTTTCCCTACTTTACCTTCACAGAGCCATACTGTAGACAGTGTGCGCCCAGCTTCATGGCTGTGAAACCTATTGGGAATAGCTGGTAGATAGAGATGCAAACATGTTCTTCTAGCCCTACATTCCATGGGCACAAAGAATAAACAGCACATTTCCTGTCAAGGTCCTTCATTTCCACGCTCTACCAGCTGTAACCAATCCTCTTCCTTTCCATCAGGATAGTAGGGCAATTTGTAAGATTTAATTTTTCCATAACTTTAGGATTTTTTAAATAGTTTCCACCATTTTTCATCAAGTTTCTCCCTGTTTTATGCTGTCTCAACTTTAATCAACAATGGCAAATCTATCCAAAACCTTGGATTTTAAGAAAACTTGGCTTTTATTCCTCTAAACTCTCTGTTTCGAACAGATAAGACATATGGCTGTTATGCGTAGTGAAGTACATTCAGACAAAGCTGTGAGGTCTAGAAGTGCTTTTCAAAAAAGGCTAAAAGAGACAAACAGATTTGTCTCCAGAATTTGCCCTTACGAGAGGTTCTAGAAATATATGAACTGGAGAGATCTTTCTGAAACTTCATAGATTTACTTGTCAATTCTCAGAAAATCCATTCTGTGCTCAAAAAGTATGTGTTGTAACTTTAGGGAGGACATGCTATATTCTTAATATGAGGTTATATCCCTACTTTAAGTGCAAAACACAATTCAGCCTTAACTATGAAACCCAGTAAGAGCTGATGTAAAGACCTGCACAAAGAAAATCATTTACAGTGCTGTGACATTCCCCTCTGGTGTTATCTGGACTGGTGATCTGCTGGGTCACCCCAATCCTTGACTCTGGGAGCCAGCCTTACCCTGCTCTGCTGTGAGAACCCCACTCCTGGGCTGTTCACGCACAGCCTCTGGCATGTTAGCTGCTCCCAGCCACTTGCAATTGAATGACACTAGACAATATCTCCGCTCCCAGACACAACCCTAGGAACCTTCATCTTGCAGTGTCCAGTTATGCCCGCTGGACACTGCAAGCTGGAGTTGTGTCTGGGACCAGAGATATTGGCTAGAGTCATTCGGTTGCAAGTACCTGGGAGCAGCTGACATGCCAGAGGCTATGTGTGAACAGTCCAGAAGTGGGGGTTCTCACAGCAGAGCAGGGTAAGGCTGGCACCCAGAGTCAAGGATTAGAGGGACCTAGCAGATCACCGGTACAGATAACACCAGGGGTGAACGTCACAGTGGTGCAGTGAGCAGGATGTATGTGCAGCTTGTTACTCCAAGTGAAGTTCACACTTTAAACACTGATATTTGTGATTTTAAGTGAGGCTTAAGTGCAGTGGCTAAGAACAGTCAGGAGGAGGTCAAGTTTTGTTATTTTCTGTTTGCTTATTTCGGGAAAGGGAAGTAGGAACAGAAATGCAGGAAAATTAGTGAAAGCAGTAAAGCGATTGCGAAGTTGGAACTTTTTAGACTGCGGATTGCAGAAAAGGAGAGGGAGCACCAGAGATTATTGCAACTGAAAGAACTGGAGATAAAGGAAAAAGAGAGAGAAGAAAAGGAAAAAGAGGCAGCCAGGGAGGCAGCCAGAAAGGAGGCTGCACACAGAAGGGCCATGAAAGAAAAAGAGAGAGAGAGAGAGAGAGAGAGCAAAAACACCAACTGGATCTGCTAGAGAAGCAGAACCAGAACCCCTCCGACCCCAATGACTCCCATCACTCCAAAAATCGGAACACTTATGTCCTGCATACAGTGAGGAGGATGATATTGCTGAGTATCTGACTATCTTCAAAAGGCTGTGTGTAATACATGAAATCCCGATAATAAGAGAGTTCCTACCCTGATTGCAAAATTAACTGGTAAAGCTCGAAATGTATTCAATCGAATGCCTATTGAAGATGCTTTAGACTATTGTAAATTTAAAGATAATGTTTTGCGAAGTTTTCAGATTACCCCTGAAGCATTTAGAGTTAAATTTAGGAATCTTAAGAGGGATACTGGTATGAGTAATGGGGAATATGTAAACAAAATGAAAGATTTGTTGGGAAAATGGGTGGGGGCAAAGATGTGGCAAGTTTTGAGAGAATGTTGGATCTTCTTGCTCAAGAGCACTTCCTAAGCATATGTAAGGCTGATGTAAAGCAGTGTCTATGGGACAAAGATGTAAAATCTGTGGATGAAATGGCTTTTTTAGCTGATGCCTTCAAACAGAATCAGGCGTCTATAGAGGGCAGGCCACAGAAAGAGGGGTTTAAAACTGGTGGGAAGGGAGGATCTCATTTTGCCCCTGGGAAGAGAGAAGGGGGTTGGGAGCCTAAACATTCTCTTACCCAAAAACATTCCTCTACTGGTAACTCTCATCCCAAAACGCCTGTAAAAGCAGAAGAGCCCAAAAGGTGCTATCAGTGTAATTCCACTGATCACCTGAGGAATAAATGCCCTGGGATAGGAGGAAGCAGGCAAACAATAGCTCATGTTAGTTCTGCTGTCCTCAGCACAGAAACCCCCCAAACAGTTGAAACCTATCATATTGCTTCTGTGAGGTTAGCCTCTGCAGAACCAGATATGGAGCATGTTAAGGTTGTCCAAATTAATGGCAAGGAGTACTTGGGGCAGAGGGATACAGGGGCCCAGATCTCTCTGGTTAAGCAGAGTGTGGCCCCAAAGGCCAGTATGTTGCCTGGCCAAATGGCAGAAATTGTGGGAGTGGGCGAAAGCAGATTCCTCATACCACTAGCTAAAATCCATGTGGTGTGGGAAGGTTTGGAAAGTGTTTTGACTGTGGGCATAATGGAACGCCTCCTAGTTGACCTGCTCCTTGGTAATGATTTTTTCCATGTAGCTCAGGTTAAAGTATTTGCCTGCAGCAAGAGGGAGTGTTATGCTGGGACCCCCAAGGGAAAGGGTAAGGTCTCAGGAACTGCTGAGAGAATGGTAGAGAATCTCCTTGATTCTTCTGCAGCTGGGGGAAGCCACATGCTCCCAGGTGGGAGGGTGGTTGAGACCAACTCCTGCACTGCAGCTGGAGGCAACACCACATCAGGAAGGGATGGGAGTGTAATGCCTGCCAGGGAGAGAACTGTCCAGGTTGTTAGCTGCCAGCAGGTCGCAGCTGAACCAGAGACAAACCCGGCTCTAGGGAGCAGAGAGAAACGTGTCCCACAGAAGGGGCAGGGGATCCAAGAAACCACTGAGGTGGGTGAGGATTCCTGTGACTCTGTAACACAGGGAAGCAGGGTGCTTCCAAGTATGGGAGGGGCTGAGACTAGCTCCTTTCCAGCAGAAGGCAACATGCCCTCAGGCGCAGGGACAGGAGAGGTGTTGTCACTGATTAAAGAAACTGTCCCAGTTGTTAGCTGGCAGAGTTCAATGTGAGTTTGACATGATCAAAAGTCTTAGTGTCCTGTATGCCTGGACTGGTATAAAAGATCAAAGACAGAATGGAACTTGGAATTGAAAGACTTGAGAAGAACCATAAGACTTAGCTGCAGAGATGCACCAGCTCACAGTCTGTGACTAAAGAAATCCATTGTAAGGATTTCTTTTTTCTGCCTGCCTGTCTCCTTATTTCCAACTGTAAATACCAAACAAGAAGAAGACAAAACTGTGCTGCCTGAGAAAAATGCTATATGAGCCCAGTTGAAAGGAGACCAAAAGGCTGATAAGCACAACTTTATTCTAGAGAAGGATAAATTATAGAATTGTTTTGACATCATGATGGTTGAAGGACAAATAGCTGTAATATGACCAATATTTAAGTCACCACTAGCTTCTTTTTATTATTATGAATGAGTAAAAAAGTGAATAACTGTCCAGTTACTGAACAAGGAAGGAATTAATGGAGGAGGCCTGGAAATATCAAAGAAATATAATATTGTTTATCACTAATAATTTACATTAAATATCTTGTTTATAAAACTAGGATTTTTTCAACATCCATTGTTTGGATCTGAAATACAAGCAAATCTGAAAAAGTAGTTCATCAGTTTTCTTATTTCAAACCATACCTACCTTTCCTGCATTCAGTTCAGAAATAGCTGCCAGAATTTGCTGCCTAGATCCATCAGTTTTAATTCCCAGCTCTTTCAAATCACCATCAGTAAGTGTGAGGAAGGCTTCCATATCCACCTTTGGAAAAAAGATACACAGGCATACATTTACTGTGTAGATTGGTTCTCTCTCATATATATTTAACTTTATGAACTTATTTTATATGATTTATTTATATATATACTAGAAGCAGAAACCCCATGCTGTCAAACAGGTGTGGCAATTGGGTCAAGAAATCCATCGTCTGTGCAGTCTCCATACAACCAATGGAACTGTTGCATTCAAATTAGCTGTAGAGTAAAGGCCGTGATTGGGTGAGCTACTTCTGATATCACAGTGCTCTACACCTTTTGGCATGGATACATGCCTTGCTGTCACACATGTGTAATTTATAACTTTAGAATGGCTGAGAACTTAAAAGCTGGCTGGTAACAGACTGCAAATCCCAGTGATGATTGAAGCCGGTGATATTCTGAACCAAAAGAGCTCTCTTGACTCAACAGACAATCTAGGCTGCCAAGTGACACACAGGTTCACAGATTTTAAGGCCAGAAGGGACCATTGTGATCATCTAGTCTGACCTCCTGTAGAACATAGGCCATGGAACTTCACAAACATAATTACTAGAGCACATCTTTTATAAAAACATCCAATCTTGATTTAAAAATGGTCACTGATGTAAAATCCACCACAACCCTTGGTAAATTATTCCAATGATAAATTACTCTCACCATTAAAAATTTACACATTATTTCCAGCTTGAATTTGTCTAGCTCAGCTTGAATTTGTCTAGCTGACATCATGCTGGGTTTGTTCTTTGAGCATGAGCACCCATATTGATATAGTGCAGTAACTTCTTACTTAACGTTGTAGTTATGTTCCTGAAAAATGCGACTTTAAGCGAAACGATGTTAAGCGAATCCAATTTCCCCATAAGAATTAATGTAAATGGGAGGGGGGGGTTAGGTTCCAGGGAAATTTTTTTCACCAGACAAAAAACTATATATTCATGTGGGGAAAAACAGTGGAGTTTTTTATTTAACATTTACATTTACAAATGTCCATTTTTTCTTAACAGGTCTTTTTGCAAGTATCTTAAAACACCTCTCTTTTTATATTTTAGTTGTCTTCTTGCTTTTACCTATTTTTTCTCATAATTTCTTGGGGTGGCACCATTAATTATTCATTGATTTATCAATTCTGGGCCATAAATCAAAGCCTGGTGGTTTTGCTCCCTTGGTATGGCAGACCTTCCAATTAAGTGTCAGGTGGCAGAAGGTATTAGGTTAGACCCCAGATTAGGTGAATGGTTTAGGACATAACATCACATCAGATAGCACATTGTGTCCTGTATGGGGTCATATCTGGTGACATCATCATCTTATCTCTCTCAATCACTCTCTTATCTATCTCATTGTAACAGAAAAATAAGATGCTACTAACATTTATATAATATATACCGTATATACTCGATCATAAGCCGGTTCGTTTATAAGCCGACCCCCCCAAGATGGATAAGTAAAAATGGAAAATTTTTATAACCCGTTCATAAGCCGACCCTATAATTCAGGGGTCAGCAAACTTTGGCTCCCGGGCCATCAGGATAAGCCGCTGGTGGGCCGAGATGGTTTGTTTACCTCGAGAGTCCACAGGCACAGAGGTAAACCTAAGTAAATAAAGTGTCCCGGCGTGCCAGCTGCTTACCCTGACAGGCCGGGACAGCAACTGGTGGGGAAATTTTTTGGTGGGGAGAAGCTGGGAGTCAGGGGAGTAACCCCTGTGACCATCCCTCACATGACCCCACCCCTAGCCTGGGACTCCCACACTCTCCCCATCCCATCTCTTCCCACCCTATCTGGGGAGGGCCAGGGGAGGATGTCTCTGGCCTGGCTGGAGCTGCTCCGGCAGGCTGGGCAGCGCAGCCGCAGCCTGCTCCGGTAGGCCAGACCGGGCAGCGCGGCTGCAGCATGTTCCAGCAGGCTGGGCCGGGCGGCACGGCCGCAGCGTGCTCCGGCGCCTGGGTGGCACGGTCACAGCCTGCTCTGGAGGGTGGGGCCAAGCGGCACAGCTGCAGCCTGCCAGCCCCAGAGCTGCAGCTGCTTTGGAGGCTGGGGGAGAGCAGCGTGGCCAGAAGCGGAGAGACTCTGGCCCCGCCTCTTCCCTTCTGGCTCTGCTGGCTGTGCTGCCTCTCCTTGCTCCCTCTGTTGGGGAGAGGGCTGTGTCCCACCTCTCCCTCTCTATACCCGTTCATAAGCCGACCCCCATCTCTAGTGCTTCCTTTCTTTTACTAAAAAAATCGAGTATATATGGTACATATTGCAGAAAAACATATTTTAGGAATATTTTGTAGAGTTTTAATTGGAACTATGTCTTGCAGCCTTCTACCCATAAAGGCAGGTGTCTTGGTAATCATGTATCAAACTGTGCAAGACTCATAAGGAGGGAAACATTAAAGGTAATAAACGCTAAATACTTCCTAAAATGATTTAAAATAGAAAAACTAAACATAAAACCACCAGGGCTTTAAAATCCATTACATCAGGCCCTCCTAGGGCTAAAAGCAAGTGCTACGTGTCCCACTGGCAAGCTGGAAAATACTCCTACTCAGTGGTACAAAACTCTCATTTCTAGTCCTGCTTGTTGGTGAAATGTTGGATTTCAAAGCTATGACATTTTTATGTATCTAGAAAAGCTGCTACTGGCCCAAGCCTAAAACTTGCCAATCCTAGTTTTTGGGGTAGGTAATTTTGGGGACAATTACACATTTTGAGACATGGGGGAGAAGGAAATATTTCTCTTGGAGGAGGCTTAAAAAAAACAAAGAAGCTCTTTAAGGCAGCTGAGGAGTATGGAATGTCAGAAAAAGCTCCAGGGAAATGGAATACAGTTAAGTGATGCATTCATAAGCATGTGATAAAATGAGTGTTTTCCATTTTTCACATTGATATGACCTCCACATACACAGCATATACATATTTTATAATTAATATTCTTTCTATGATTTTTTGGAACACTGGTGCTGTTTTTTCCTATTTATCACTTTATTCTCAGATTTGCAGAGCACAGCTTTCCTTTTCATTAAATAATTGGAGAAAACAAACAAAATAATTTCCCTAGGAGAAAAAAAAACAGATTTAAATTATAGAAAAATATGTTCACAAAACCCAAAATGCCACATGCTATTTCTCTTCCTTCTTTAACTTTAGACTTTCACAGCAAAGTATAATGCTCAAAAAAATTCACTTACATTTCTGGGCACTGACCCTGAAAATACATGATTGCCTTTATGCACATGAATAGTCCCATTCAGTGGGCCTGTTCAAGTGTGCAAACTTAAATGCATGTGTTTAAGTGTGTATAGAATTGCGGCTGTGGAGAGAAGTGTCAGGGGGCCTTTCTGCCCATAATATACAGTCTGGTTTTGCACTTCTCAAAATAACTTTTTTTTAGCATGCGCATAGCTCAACACCCATGTCTGCTACAATAAACCTTTGTTTGCAGTGGTGTTGTAACTGTGTTGGTTCCAGGATATTAGAGAGACAAGGTGGGTGAGATAATATCTTTTATTGGACAACTTCTGTTGGTGAAAGAGGCAAGCTTCTAAGCTTAGACAGAGCTCTTCTTCAGGTCTGGATTAAATAAACATAAGCTTTTCAAACTGTCATGGACAGAATGGTTTTTGGGACCTAATTTTCAGAAGCTGGGTGCTCAGAATTTTCTGCAAATTAGGCCCATGTAAGGTGTCTCAGTTTGGTATCCAGAAATTGTGGCACCTAAAATTCTGAGTCACTACTGAAAATTCAGATCATACATTTTAAGACCGGAAGGGACCATTATGATCGTCTAGTCTGATGTGTTATATAACACACAACATGGAATTTCACCCAGTGATTCTTACAGTGGAGGCAATTATCTTCCCTATTATGTAGGTGAATATTATTCAAGCCCAATATTTTGTGGCTGAGCTGCATAACCTTTACGTGTGGCCCTGAACACTCTGTGGTACAATGGGGCCAAATTCTTCTTCATGCACCCAGACATTCTGTGGCAATGTTAATTTATTGTATGTCCATGAAGTATTCTTCATTCTCATCCTCTATCCGTCTACAAACAAGCACACAATTTTGGCTCAGAGTGGAAAATACTCATTGATGAAAAAAATTTGATGATTATTTTCAGCAAAGGTTTTCGTGCATTCTCCAGGCAGCCCAGTTCTTCAGCTGCCACAGTGCTGTCTGCATAGTCCAGTTCAAACCCCCTATTCCTCATCTGTTCAGGAAAAGGAGGAGATAGTAGCCTGCTTCAGTGGTTCGTCTTCTTCCCCCCCCCCACCCCCAGCACTGTTCTCTCTACACTGCTGGCTCCTCCCCACTCTGGTTGTACACTGGATTCCAACTTTGGCTTCGTGGAGCAGTGTAGAGGAATATAGAGTATAATCCAATTAATGCCATCGTGTGGAAAGATATATAGGAAGGGAGAGCTGCTGGCAGGTGCCAGCAGGGCAGGGAGACAAAAAAAAAAAATGTTGGATATCTGGTCTGTGGCACTACGGCAGAGTCAGTGGAAAACATGTTGAATTTTATGGCATTCTGGGAAAATGCCACATTCCACAGCCGCCGAATGACAGAATCCAGGGAGACCTGACTGAGATGAAGGGAGTAGCTCACACCTCTCAGATTTGTTGTTTCATGCTGCCTTCCTGATTATGCAGACTCATCACTATATCTTTTAACATTCGGTTCACATTTTCCAGGTTATTGCTGCAACTAGAAATACTAGAAAGAAGCCAGGTATTTTTTGAATGAAAATTGAGATTTTAGATAACAGTTCTGCAGCAAAGAGTAAATTGTGCTGCAAACTGCACAGCTATAGTGAACACAGAGCCATGATTTTACTTGGATAATAAAATACAGGTTTCAAACAGATAAGTAGATTAATCATGCTAAAATGCTGAAATAAAATACTGAAACACTTAAAACTTAAAAAACAAAAAAACGCCTTACCTCCTGTTCTTCAAAAATGGGCTGATATTTCTCAAGCGACAATTTTTTAAGGATACTAGTCAGCTCATCTTTAATAACAGAAAAGAAAAAGAAACAATGTTTAAAACAATTCAATTTTGGTAACCTGTGGGGAAAATATATTGAACTGATGAAGATATACAGAAATTAAAGCAAACATTCCAGGAACCCACTCATATAAAATTGCAAAACAAGATTGTCTTTATTCTATACATATACAGTAGGTGAAAATGCATCTCACTCCCATGACCTACTATACTAAACTGTACTTGTTAGACATCTAGTCTTACCTTTAACTACATTTTACATGCAATTATGTTACTGGCACTAGAAAAGGTTCAGAAAAGGGCAACTAAAATGATTAGGGGTTTGGAATGGGTCCCATATGGGCAGAGATTAAAGAGGCTAGGACTCTTCAGCTTGGAAAAGAGGAGACTAAGGGGGGATATGATAGAGGTATATAAAATCATGAGTGATGTGGAGAAAGTGGATAAGGAAAAGTTATTTACTTATTCCCATAATACAAGAACTAGGGGTCACCAAATGAAATTAATAGGCAGCAGGTTTAAAACAAATACAAGGAAGTTCTTCTTCACGCAGCACACAGTCAACTTGTGGAACTCCTTACCTGAGGAGGTTGTGAAGGCTAGGACTATAACAGCGTTTAAAAGAGAACTGGATAAATTCATGGTGGTTAAGTCCATTAATGGCTATTAGCCAGGATGGGTAAGGAATGGTGTCCCTAGCCTCTGTTTGTCAGAGGATGGAGATGGATGGCAGGAGAGAGATCACTTGATCATTGCCTGTTAGGTCCACTCCCTCTGGGGCACCTGGCATTGGCCACTGTCGGTAGACAGGATACTGGGCTGGATGGACCTTTGGTCTGACCCGGTACAGCTGTTCTTATGTTATGATGGAAATTGGAAGTAAACCCCAAAGCCTGGATGACTACGATTTCTCTGTCTCTTCAAACTAAGGTTCCAATAACCTGTATGGAAGTTCAATCACTTTAGCTATTTTTCCCATCACACATCTCCCTCCCAGGTTGATCACAAAACAGGGAGGGAAGGGTCATTCAAACCACAAAATACAGAAAGCTCATACTGGCTGGAGGTGGCGGGGTGAAAGGGGTACAAAAGAGGCCTTTATGATTATGATACCCCACATTCATCCTGCTTTTTCTTCTTCCTCCCACAGCATCCTGCCCCATGATATTTAATGCTATATTTATTTCAACATATTGAAAACTATCCTTTATAATGGTCTCTTTTTTTCTTAAGGTAGTCTATCTAAGCAATCTAAACATCATGAATTAATAACAGTTCACAAAGCTGGTTTCTACACAGAGAGAGACTGGGGCATGATCTTAGACTGGGGTATGATCTGTGATGTTAACTTTTAACTGTAAGGGAGAATGTGATAAAAAAATTGTATTGACCTGTGTGTATATTTTTAGGGCAAGAGAAATAACTGTAATCTTTATATTTCATTTTTACACTTCTCCCATCATATCTGACTGTAGGTTAAATGGTGCTTATTCCTTCATCTTTGGGAATTCTGCAATGTGCCCTTGTGACATTGACAGACTGGTCAACTTGGGTATGACCCATAACAACTTAACAAGAGGCTTGAAATGTTATCAAGACAATGTACTTGTATATGAATTTCAAGGAGATGCTCTAGACCAGGGGTCGGCAACGTTTGGCACCCACTTGCCGCGGTTCGCCGTCCCGGGCCAATGGGGGCGGCGGGAAGCGGCGCGGGCGAGGGATGTGCTGGCCGCAGCTTCCCGCCACCCCCGTTGGCCCGGGACGGTGAACCGCGGCCAGTGGGGGCTGCGATCGGCCGAACCTGCCGCATCAGCAGGTAAATAAACTGGCCCGGCCCGCCAGGGTACTTACCCTGACGAGCCGCGTGCCAAACGTTGCCGACCCCTGCTCTAGACCAGTAATCACTAACCCATTTATTTGTAGCAATAGAAATCAAGGGTAGATGCTAAGTGAATTTGTCTGTGTTTACCTGTATCTTGTTAGAAGTTTAACAATGTAACCAGATTAGTTTATAGATGCTAATTCCCTTTCATGTCTTAACTACTTTATAATATGCATGCCAATGGGTCAGTTAACCTTAAAATCAAAGATGTAAGATACTGCATAAAACTAACCATATTATCTATATTCTCTTCAACTTAATTGTCTATGCTATAATGAACTGCTGGCTAATTGCCTTATGTGAATGAATGCAACTAATTTACCTGTGTATGCATAGGAAACAGAAGATTAGCTTCAAAGCAACAATCTGCACTGCTTATTCTTCCATGGGGGGGGGGGGGGGGGGAAGGAGGAGAGGGGAGGAGTGCCCTGCTATGACAAGAGGCTTGTCAGCTTGTTAGGGAACTATAGAGGAAAGCCCCACACCTGATCCTGACATTTATAGTCTGCTTAAACTTTGAACAGGGAAAGTCTGAGTCATAAGACAGAGATTTTCCAAATAACGTTTTGGAATAACATGGAAATGCACAGAAAGACTTGAACAGACTACCCCTGGACTGTCTATTGGACTATAACTTTTTAGACTGATTCCAGAAAGATTTGTATAAATCAGCAGCCTCACAATCTCTGCTATGAAACTGACCTAAGGATTTTACACATATTTGTATGTAAATTGATCTTTTAGCCTTTTGCAACTCTTTTCTTTTTTTTTTTCCCTTTTATTATTAAATCTTTAGTCTTTTAATTACTAAAGGACTGTCATCTGCATGATTATTGGGTAAGATCTGAGACTCATATTGACCTGGGAATAAATGTCCGGTCCTTTGGGATTGGTGAACATCACATATGGTGAATCCAGTTTTCAGTAACCCCTCACTATATTAGATTTGGCTGTCTAGATGGGGACCAAGGGCTGGAATGCTTAAAGGGGACTGTATTTGGCTTCTTGCTAATCAATGTGGTGTTACAGAAGCTGTTTTGTTACTAGCTTGGTGAATTTCATTATAGAATAAACTACCAGTTTTGGAGATTGTCTTCCCTATTCCCTGCAGTCTGCCCTGAGTGTAGCATTCTCAGTGTGGCCCATCCAGGCACTTGGTCACAGCCCCATCAAGCTTTGATTCTATAGTGCAACTGAAGCTCCTGCCTACCACAAGTTCCCCTCCTCTAAACATGTCTGGAATCTTAAAGCAGGTGTCGAATGCCAACAGCGCTTGATTTAGAAGCACATATGGGCCCCACTGGAAGCATTTTCTTCTACTAAGATTCTACTAAAATAGACAGTTGCCTCTGTGCTAAGTGGAAGCAGACTTTGTGGCCTGGCAGGTTGGCTTCCTTTTGGAGGAGAAATCAAGGATGCCAAGTCAGGATATTTTCTTAATTTCAAGTTATTTATTTACATTCTATACACTTGCTCTTGAACTGCAGTGGGTCACAAACAACATACATGCAATTCCCTCTCTCAGGAATCTCAGCCCTAACTCTACTGCCTGGTTCCCAGGAAGCCACTCTGCTCCAAGCAATTATCTCTAGTTAGAAAGATTAGGGCAGAAAGCAAACCACACTTACTGTTTTCAACAACTACCCCCAAAGAATGTCCATGACAAATGTAACAAAAATACAGCATTTTTTCAAAGACTGTACACTATTCACATGCTAAGAAAATTTGTAAGATTATGTGTTAACAGCACCACTCAGTAATTCCTGACATAACAGTAACTACCTTCCATGTCTTGCAGTTTTCTTTCATGAGGGGAAAAGACAGTTACCTTTTCCGTAACTGGCGTTCTTCGAGATGTGTTGCTCATGTCCATTCCACAATAGGCGTGCGTGCTCGCCACGTGCACTGGTGCCGGAAGTTTTTCCCCTAGCAGTACCCGTAGGGGAGCACTCCTAGCAACCCCTGGAGTGGCGCCTCTATGGCCTGGTATAAGGGGTGCTGCGCGCTCCCCCACCCTCAGTTCCTTCTTGCCAGACAACTCTGACAGAGGGGAAGGAGGGCGGGATGTGGAATGGACATGAGCAACACATCTCGAAGAACACCAGTTACGGAAAAGGTAACTGTCTTTTCCTCTTCGAGTGATTGCTCGTGTGCATTCCACAATAGGTGATTCCAAGCTATATCTGTTGGAGGTGGGAAGGAGTTCACAGACTCTCAGGATGGAGTACAGCCCTGCCGAACCCAGTGTTCTCCCTGGTTTAGGAGACGATCGCATAATGTGAGGTGAACGTGTGAACCGAAGATCATGTGGCAGCCCTAAAAATGTCCTGAATGGGGACATGGGCTAAAAAGGCAGCTGACGAGGCTTGCGCCCTCATTGAGTGTGCCTTCACAATCAGCAGCGGCGGGACAACTGCCAGGTCGTAACAAGTACGAATACACAAGATGATCCAGTTGGAGAGCCGCTGAGTGGAGATCGGCCGACCTCTCATGCGTTCGGCCGAGGCGATGAACAGCTGCGAAGACTTCCTGAACGGCTTTGTGCGTTCCAGGTAAAAAGCCAGAGCCCGTCTCACATCCAGCATGTGGAGGCGGTGCTCCCCACTGGACGCATGGGGTTTGGGACAGAGCACCGTCAGGAAGATGTCCTGACCCATGTGGTAAGTGGAGACCACCTTGGGGAGGAACGAAGGATGCGGTCGGAGCTGGACCTTATCCTTATGGAACACTGTGTTGGCGGTCAGGGCCCTGAGTTCCAAGATCCGTCTAGCTGACGTGATCGCTACCAGGAAGGCTACCTTCCATGAGAGGTGTGACCAGGAGCATGTAGCCAGCGGCTCAAACGGGGAACCCATCAACCGGGCCAGCACCAAGTTCAGGTCCCATTGCGGGACTGGAGGCCTAACATACTGGAAGAGACGATCCAATCCCTTAAGGAATCGGCCAGTCATAGCATGGGAGAATACCTTGTGTCCATGCACTGGTGGGTGGAAGGTCGATATGGCCTCCAAGTGCACCTTGATGGACAAGGGCGCTAGGCCTTGGGCTCTAAGGTAAAGGAGGTAGTCTAATATGAGTTGAATTGGAGCAGCTACAGGCGAAACGCCCCGATCAGCTGCCCACTGGGAAAACCGAGACCACTTCGCCAGGTAGGCCTGATGCGTGGAGGGCCGTCTGCTTTCCAGGAGGATGTGCTGAACCCCTTCCGAGCACGTCCTCTCCTCCAGGGCTAACCATTGAGCAGCCACGCCATGAGGTGGAGTGCCACTAGGTTGGGGTGGAGGAGGCGGCCCTGGTCCTGGGAGAGCGGATCCGGGTGGGATGGCAACATCCACAGTGGGGCGACTACCAGGCTCATGAGAGTCCCGTATCAATGTTGCCTGGGCCATGCCGGGGTGATCAGGAGGACTCGGGCCCTGTCCATTTTTATCTTCTCCAAGACCTTGCCAATCAACAGGATCAGGGGGAAGGCATAGAGAAGCTGGCCCAACCAGAATAGGAGGAAGGCATCGGAGATGGCGTCCGCACCCAACACCCCCCCCCTCCCCAGACCAAAAGCGGGGACACTGGCGGTTCTGTTGTGGCGCGAACAGGTCCAACTGGGGAGTGCCCCACTTTTGGAAAATCCTGTGCACCCCCTCTGGGTGTAGTGACCACTCATGCTGAGAGGAGAAATCTCGGCTCAGGCGATCCGCCCACGAGTTCCAGGCGCCCGGTAAGTGGTGGGCTTCCAGGCAAATATTGTGGGCTATACAGAAGTCCCACAGCCTGAGGGCTTCCTGGAAGAGTGCAGAGGAGCAGGCCCCAACTTGCCTGTTGATGTAAAACATTGAGGCCGTGTTGTCCGTGAGAACCCTGACCACTCTGCCCTCCAGGTGTGAGTGGAAGACTGCGCATTCCAGACGGACTGCCCTGAGCTCCTTGACATTTACATGCAGGGCAAGGTCCTGCGCGGACCACAGACCTTGCGTCTGAACGTTCCTCACATGGGCTCCCCACCCCAGATCTGACGTGTGAGATACCAGCTCCACTGATGGGGGCCTGCCCCTGAACGGGACCCCGTGGAGCATGTTCCCCGGGGAGGACCACCATTGTAGGGAGGCGATCACTGGTTCGGGCACAGTGAGGACCTTGTCCATCCTGTCTCTGGACTGGGAGAATACCAAGACCAACCCAGAGCTGGAGGGGCCTCATCCTGAGTCTGGCTTTGTGAACCACATATGTGCATGCTGACATGTGACCCAGGAACTGGAGGCACGCTCTGGCTGTGGTCATGGGGAACCTTGTGACTATGCCGATGAGCTCCCTTAGGGTCTCGAATCTGTCCAATGGGAGGGAGACCCTGGCCAATGTCACGTCCAGGACTGCCCCAATAAACTCTTTGCGCTGCACCGGGACTAACGTGGACTTGGTGTTGTTTACCTACAGGCCCAGAGTGGCGCACATGGACAGGAAGAGTGACACGTGATCCCGCACCTGCGACTTGGAGCTGCCCTTGACCAGCCAGTCATTGAGATAGGGGAAGATCTGGGAGCAGTGGACAGGCCAAACGGGAGGACCGTACATTGGTAGTGTTCCTTCCCAACCGTGAAACAGAGGAAGCGTCTGTGCCCCTTGAAAATATGAATGTGGAAGTACGAGTCCTGCAGATCGAGGGCAGCGTACCAGTCCCCAGGATCCAGGGAGGGGATGATGGAGACCAGAGAGACCATGCGAAACTTGAGCTTTACCATGTACTGGTTCAGGCCTCACAGGTCCAGGATGGGCCAGAGCCCCCCTTTGGCCTTCGGGATAAGGAAGTAGCTGGAGTAGAAGTCCTTGTGTCTGAACTCCGCTGGCACCACTTCCACCGCTCCTAGGCCAGGGAGCCGTCCCACCTCCTGCTTGAGCAGGGCCTCATGAGAGGGGTCCCCCAGGAGGGATGGGGACGGAGGGTGGGTGGGCGGTGTAGAGGTAAACTGGAGGGTGTAGCCCCATGAGACAGTGTTGAGGACCCATCGGTCCGAAGTCAGCCGCGACCACTGCGGGAGAAAAGCACACAACTGGTTGGAGAAGGGAAGCTTTATTGCGGATGGATCTCTGGTACAAACTGGTAAGTCGCCCCCGGGCGTCCCGTCAAAACTGATGCTTTCCAGCCTGTTTGCCCTTGGAGGGCCAGGTTGAGGCACAGACCGGGAATGCCTCTATGGGTGTTTCTTATAGTCCCTTGACTTTTTATAAGGGGGCTCATATTTAGCATGGGTGGCCTGGGTGGGAGCCTGCTGCAGCTTAAACTTGGTCCTGGCCAGAGCTGGGACATAGAGGCCCAGGGTCTTAAGCTTTTTGCGGGAATCTTTCCATGCAATTTCACGTCCGTCTGTTCGGCAAACAAGGCCTTGCCATCGAATGGAAGGTCCTGTAAGGAGTTCTGCGCCTCACTGGTCAGCCCAGACAGCAGGAGCCATGATGCCCTCCTCATGGACACTGCAGAGGCCATAGACCTTGCAGCCGTATCCACAGCATCCGACGCTACCTGAAGGGCCGCCCTGGCAGCCGCTGTACCCTCCTCCACCAGAGCCTTGAAATCCTTCTTGTTACACTCTTAGAGGGAGTCCTCGAATTTGGGCAGAGAGCCCCACAAGTTGAACTCA
The DNA here is from genome assembly GCF_002925995.2 of Terrapene triunguis. Taxonomy (NCBI): domain Eukaryota; kingdom Metazoa; phylum Chordata; order Testudines; family Emydidae; genus Terrapene; species Terrapene triunguis. Next base: position 2,721,682 of record NW_020664964.1, on the reverse strand, counting down.
TATCTCCCCAGGAGGGCTTGGTGGTGCGCCACCTTTAATTGGAAACTTGAGGATGAATAAACCTTTCTCCCAAATAGATCCAGTCTCCTTGAGTCTTTATTCTCAGGAGTAAGGGCTGGTTGTATCTGCCTCTCCCTATGGTTGAGTGACTCAACCACCAGGGAGTTGGGGGCAGGGTGGGTGTACAGGTATTCATGCCCCTTGGCGGGCATGAAGTACTTCCGTTCCACCCTCTTAGAGATGTGGGGCAAGGAAGCCGGGGTTTGCCACAAGGCGTTCAAAATCTTTGCCACCCCTTCATGGAGTGGCAGGGCCACCCTGCGCAGCGCCGAGGCCAAGAGGACATTGAAGAGGGAGTCCAAGGGTTCCTCCACCTCCTTGGCTTGAAGGTTAAGGCTTGATGCCATCTTTTTCAACAGTTCCTGGTGGGCTTTGGAGTCCTCATGCGGGACAGGCGGAGGAGGGACTGTAATCACCTCATCAGGAAGGAGAGGGCCCCACCTCTTGGTTCCCCTCCGGGCGCGGAACTGGTGATGAATGCCCCACTGACTCCTTCCTGGGAGGCTGAGATAGGGAGAACAACAGTCTCTCTGAGGCTCCGGCCTCCACCGGGGGCTGCGTCGGGGGCCACGGAGACCATTGGTACCATGGTGCCAGCCAAGGAGCCCGGTGCCACTGCACCTGCTGTGGCACTGGTGGAGCAGGCTGTTCAGCCTGACTAGCCTGTCCCAATGACTGACGAGTGCGAAGGGAGGCCGGACTGGCATATGCCCTACCTCTATCCCCGGAACAAGAGGAGCAGTGGTGTCGGGAACAGTGCCGACCACGAGACCGTGATCCCAGCGTGGAGGTGCGGGAGAACCGCCAGTAGAGCTGCTCTGCGATCGGCTCTGACAGATGGATCCGCAATGGCGAGGTGCCAGCGATCGACACCCGGGACTCCAGGAGCGGCGCTGCAGCAGGAACCTCGAGCAAGACGAAGAACGTGAACGGTGTAGATGCCCATACCACGAAGGGCTACGGTAGCCTCTCGGAGATGAGGACCTCCGGTGCCATCTGTCCCGGTCTTGACGGGGCACGCTCTCCTCGTGAGGTCTATGGTCCCTCACGGCGGAGGGTTGCCTGGAACCCCTGCCTGTCGGTACCCAGTCAGACAACCTGGTGGGGGTCAACAGGGACCAGGCGGTGACTGCGGGGATCCAAACGGTGGCTTGCCTCTGGACCAGGGAGCCAACGGTGGCGGTGCCCCTGGTACCGGCAGAGACATAATGTCCCGGGCCGCTTGCAGGTCCTCCAGCGTGGAGGGCACCCGGATGTCCGGGGAGGTCGGCGCAGAGTGGGCCAAGCTACTCTGCTCAACCTGAGTCGGAGGCCAGGAGGCCGACAGGAACCGAGAACTGCCCAATGTGGGTCTAGTCTCTCCCCTGGTCTTACTCCGGTGTCTTGGCAGAGAAGACCTCTTCTTAGCTTTCTTGGAGTGTCCCGCAGACGGGGAGTGGTGCCTGCTGGTAGAAGGCACCGACGCACCGCTGTGCACCAACGCTGCGGTGCTCGGTGCTGACTCGGAGCGGCGCACCCGAGTCGGGGTCAAGGCCGACTCCATCAAAATGGCTCGGAGCCGAATGTCCCATTCCTTCTTGGTCTGAGGCTTGAAGGATCTGCAAATCTTGCAGCCATCGCTGAGATGGGTTTCCCCCAGACAGCGTAAATAGTCCGTGTGGGGATCACTCAGGGGCATCGGCTGCTTGCAAATGTCGCACGACTTAAAGCCCGGGGCACAGGGCATGTCCCAACCCAGGTGCACTAAACTAACTCTAAACTAAACTACTTTAACTACAGGTACTACTAACTATGAACTAACAGAGTCCAAGAGGGAAGCTGCAGCCAAGCTGGAGCAGAGCAGTTCCGATGCACCTTCACTGTTGGCAAGAAGGAACGGAGGGTGGGGGGAGCGCGCAGCACCCCTTATACTGTGCCATAGAGGCGCCACTCCAGGGGTCACTAGGGGCGCTCCCCTACGGGTACTGCTAAGGGAAAAACTTCCGGCACCGTTGCACGTTGCACGTGGTGAGCACACACACCTATTGTAGAATGCACATGAGCAATCACTCGAAGAAGAAAAATAGCAACAGTTTTATAGGTACTGATACCAACTATGTATACCAAAATGAAGCAGCCTCTAAAGAATCAACTTCTCCCAATTTAAAGTGCATTGATTGTATAAGGGTAATATGAAGTTGCATTTTCTTAATTTCAGTTATTGCCTTTCATTATTTTACTATATTATTAAGACTGTTACCATTAATTTTAATACACAAACAAATAATGCATTCAAGTGAATAGTATGCTACGTCTGATTATATATTGCTAATAATTTAATCAATCAACCATTGAGTCTAACAATGACTCCATAACTATTCAAATTATGTTATGACAGAAAGAGCATTTCCCATGTAACAATCATCTCAAAGACGATTGTTTAAAAAAAAAAAATCTATGTAATACTCATATATCAGAGTCACAGTTGTTGTTTTTTATTATTGTTGAGGGCTACCGAATATGAGAAATCTTATGTCCACCTAGGACTGGGAGAATAATAGATTTTTTGGTTTGGCCAGAAAACCAAAAACTCAGAATAGTGGGGTAATCCCAACTACACATGCATAATGAAGGGTTCTAAATTAGCTGTTACCACTCAAGAAAGAGATCTTGGAGTCACAGTGGATAGATCACTGAAAACTTCAGCTTAATGCACAGCAGCAGTAAAAAGGGCTAACAGAATACTAGAAACTATTAGAAAAGGGATAGAAAGTAATGCAAGAAAATATCATAATGTCACTATATAAATCCATCGCGAACCCACACCACTTTGTCCAGTTCTAGTTGTTCCATCTCAAAAAGGAAACAGTGGGACTGGAAAAGGTTCAGAGAAGGGCAACAAAGATGATAAAGGGTATGGAACAACTTCCATACGAGGAGAGACTAAAAAGACTAGGACTGTTCAGCTTAGAAAAGAGACAACTAAAATGGGATATGATCAAAGTCTAACATCATGAATGGTACGGAAAAAGTTAATAGAGAAGTGTTATTTACTCTTTTCCACAATACAAAAAATCAGGGATCACCCAATGAAATTAATAGACAGCAGTTTAATACAAACAAGAGGAAGTACTTTTTCACACAACACACAATTAACCTGTGGAACGCATTGCCATGGGATGTTGTGATGGCCAAAAAGTATAACTGGGCTCAAAAAAGAACTAGATAAGTTCATGGAGGATAGGTCCATACATGGCTATTATCAAGATGATCCGGGATGCCTCCCCATGATCAGGCAACCCTAAACCTCTGACTACCCAAAGCTGGAAGAGGAACATGGGTTGGATTATTCCCACTGTCCTGTTCAGTACATTCCCCTGAAACTCTGGTACTGATCACTGTGAGAAGTAGGATAGTAGGCAAGATGGACCATTGGTCTGGCCCAGAATTGCGGTACTTATGTTCTTGAATATTCAATATTGTTCAAAAAATGTTTTTGGTATTTGTCAGCAAATCGGAAAAGGTCTGGTCAGCTTCAGAAAACTGTGTATGTGTGTGTCTGTCTATCCACAATAATCTTTAGCCCCATGGTTAAAGTACTTGCCTGGGATGTGGGAAACCCATGTTAGAATTCCCACTCTGCAGAATGACTTCTAAACTCAGATCTCCCTCCTCCCAGATGAGTAGCCTAACCACCAGGTTATAGGCTATTCTGGGGAGGATTGCTTTCAATCTCTCCTTCTGAAGCTGTTCCACTTTGTATAAAGACAAAATTATTCACTGGGTCAGAGTCACAGACGCAGTGATTCTACAGCATGATGATTAAGTCACTCTCTTGGGAGGTGCAGGAAATGTGATTCAAATCTTCTCTCTGCCTGACTCAGATGAGCAAGTTGACTCCACATCTCCTACCTCCCAGGTGAGTGACTTACTCACCAGGGTATAGAGAATCCTCAAGCATCCCTTAGCATCAAAGAACTTTCTTACCAAAGTCTTTTAGATTTTCCTTTCCTTATTTTATGTCTCAGTTTTAAAAGACGACATAAGAAATGGCCTAACGTATTTTAGCCAAAAATATGGGGAAAAAATAGAACACATATTATAATAGCCTCAGAAAAATAAATGAATTATATCTCAGCTGGACAGGAGAAAAACAAATAAATCTCTCTCATGGTGCTGCAAGTGAGATATGTTGCATAACTCCAACAGTATCAATTTTCCACACATCAAGAATAAATTTCTAAACTCCAATAACTTGAGTGGTTAAGGGCTTGTTCTTCTTAGAAAAACAGTAAATATTTATTTTTGGAAAAATCAGTCATTAATAATTCCAAACGACTGACCCTCCGTTGAAGTTGTTTTAGGACACTTTGAAAATTAAAAATATCAAGTTTCAAAGTCAAGATAAACATATTTCTTATTCTCATAACATGCAGCTTTGTTACATAAAATGCTGCCTTTTGTACATTAATCTTATTCAGATCTGCTTTTAAATATTTGGGGCCAGATTCCCTGCTCAAGTTCTGATCTCTTTGCAATGCTTGAGCTGCTTTGTGCAATTTATGTCAATCATAGTTTGCATATGGTCCATTAGTGAAGGGCTGGGACAGATTAAGAATACAGAAGCCATAACTGGCTTCCTAACAACGCTCCCCTTTCTCCTGCATGACAAAGACCTTGATACATGACACAATCTGATTACTGAATTTCAATCTGTGGGCTTGGGTTTCATTGCAAGATCTGGAGAAATTAAAACTTGGAGGCCTTGATAGTTAAAAATCTTTTTCAAACACACTTTGAACTTTTATCACAATCAGTTAAATATTTAAACTATATCAACAGAGTTCTACAAAAAGTCATCTCTGTTAATATTAGACTGGACATATTGTCCTAGCTGTTTCTGTAGTTTCATCTCCTCACCTGATTTATACTTTCTTTCTGCCATTCTACCAAAAAAGACAATTTAATTTGAGAAGCTAAAGTAAAATAAGCAACCAAACTGAAAATTACAAAAATGTAAATTATGGAATTACACAATAATAATAATATTATTGTAAAAACATATCCCTTGGCAATCCTATGGACTTACTTAAAATAATGACACTTGCAAGCCTCTCACAAACGTTCTTCTCTTTATATTTTCTTTTTCTACTTTTAACTATCTTTTTCTTTTCCCCATTAATACAATCACACGAAAGAGAACTTAAAAGGGGAAGTTGAGAGTAATGAATATAAATCAGGAATTAGGAACTGTAGAAAGCTGATAAGGGAAGCAAAGAGACACAAGGAGAAATATATGGCCAGCAGAATTAAGGACAATAAGGAGTTTTTTAAATATATTAGAAACAAAACAAAAAAAAACCTGACAATGGTATTGGTCAATTACTAGCTGGAAATGGTAGAATTATCAATAATAATGCAGAAAAGTCAAACATCTTCAATAAAGATTTCTGTTCCGTATTTGGGGAAAAAATAGATGACATGGTAATGATAACATTCTTTATATTCCTCTAATATCTCTGGAGGATGTTAAACAAAAACTACTAAAGTCAGACATTTTTAAATTAGCAGGTCCAGATAACTAAGAGTTTTAAAAGATCTGACTCAGGAGTTTGTTGGACCATTAACATTGATTTTCAAAAAGTCTTAGAGCACTGGGGAAGTTCCAGAAGACTGGAAGAAAGCTAATGTGCAAATTTTTAATATGAATAAACGGGATTTCCTGGGTAATCATAGACTTGTAAACCTGATATCAATCTCGGGCAAGATAAAGGAGCAACTGATATGGGACTCAATTAATAAAGAATTAAAGGAGGACAATGTAATTAATACAAATCAAAATGGCTTTATGGAAAATAGTTCCTGTCAAACTAATGATATCTTTTTGTGATGAGATTACAAGTTTGGTTGATAAAGGTAACAGTGTTGACATGATATACTTAGACTTCTGTATGGCGTTTGACTTGGTACCCAAACAAGATTTTGATGAAAAAAATTGAATGATATAAATTTAACAAGGCCCACATTAAATGGTTTAAAAACTGGCTAACTGATAGCTCTCAAAATTTAACTGTAAACAGAGAAAAATCATCAAGTGGGTGTGTTTCTAGTGGGGTCCTGCAGAGATGAGTTCTTGGCCCTATGCTATTTAACATTTTTGTCAATAACCTGGAAGAAAACATAAAATCATCAGTGATAAAGTTTTCAGATGACACAAAAATTGGGGGAGTGGTAAATAATTAAGATGACAGGTCACTGATAAACAGCAATCTGGATCACTTGGTAAACTGGGCACAAGGAAACAATATGCATGTTAATATGGCCAAATGTAAATGTATTAATCTAGGAACAAAGAATGTAGGCCATACTTAGAGGATGGGGAACTCCATACTGGGAAGCAGTGATTCTGAAAAAGATTTGTGAGTCATCGTGTATAATCAACTGAGCATGAGCTTCTAATACAACATTGTGGCAAAAGAGTTAATGAGATCCTGAGCGGCATAAATGGGAATCTCAAATAAGACTAAAGAGGTTATTTTACTTCTGTGTTTAGCTATGATGCGACCACTGTTGGAATACAGTGTCCAGTTCTGGTGCTCACAATTCAAGAAGGATGTTGATAAATTGGAGAGGGTTCAGAGAAGAGCCACGGGAATGATTAAAGGATTAGAAAACATGCCTTATAGCTATATCTCAAAGAGCTCAATCTATTTAACTTAACAAAGGCAAGGATAAGGGGGTCATTTGATTACAGTCTCAAGTATCTACATGGGGAACAAATATTTAATAATGGATTCTTCAATCTAGCAGACAAAGGTATAACATGATCCAATGGCTGGAAGTTGAAGCTAGAGAAATTCAGACTGGAAATAAGGTGTAAATTTTTGACAGTGAGGGTAATTAATCACTGGAACATTTTACTAAGGGTCACAGTGGATTCACCATCACTGACAATTTTTAAATCTAGGATGGATGTTTTTCTATGCTCTACGAATAATTTTGGGAAAGTTCTATGGCCCTTTGTTATACAAGAGGTCAGACTAGATGATCACAATGGTACCTTCGGGCCTTAGCAGTTATGAAATCCCTCTCAGTTTTACAAAAACTCAAAATAAAATAAAAGGTATCTTGAAGGACTGATTCCTCCTTTAAGTCCCTCTTGGGAGCATCCTTGTTTACAAATGAGGGGTGCTTCAAGGTTGTGGACAACTCAGGTAGCAGTCCTCATCTTAATGCTTGTCTTCATTAGACACTTTTACCTCAAGTTAATTGACTGCCAATTAATTCAACTTACTTGACATATTTCTAAAAGCTGGTGAGGACACTTCTCACACATTTGATCCATGCTACAAATGTTTTGTTCTATACCGTAGGCTGATCCCCAAGGTAAAGTCTAGTGTAGACATCCTTAGATCTTTAAAAGCAAAGGGTCAGATTGTGAACGCTTACTCACACTGGTCAGCAGTAAAATCTAAAGGTTTTATTCTTATAGGAGAAGATAAGGTTAATTAGGAACCCCCATTTGTACCTTATATCCCTTTTTTCCTCAGTTCCTTAACTAGTTCTCTCATTTCTCTGAACAATCTCAGTGTAATAGGTGATAAATCCTGAAATATCTGGATTTTGGGGTTTCACCGACGATATTGTGCTCTCTAGCCCTTTTTCATCAGAACTTTTTTGTCGATAATAATGTATAATTTTATCAATTATGTCACTGGAGGGAAAGAGGGCTCTGAGGGATCTATCTACTAATACTTCTACTGTGCTCAGATTTAAAGCCCCCTCTCAATGACATTCTGCATGAGAGAGATTACCTTTCTCCAAGTTTTCACAAACTCCTTTTACTCTCACATGGTTTCTTCTTTCATGATTCTCTATGTCAGAGGTTCTCAAACTATGGCCAAGTTTTTGGTGGTCCCCCAACTGGTTGCCTAAAAAGAAACCACACAAATCGTTTAAGCACTATGCTCACAATAACTATATTATAAGAATATGTGCAAATCAACTACCTAATTTTCTTTTGTCTGAAATAAAGAAAATCTTAAATATTGTAACAAGTCCTTTGAATTTATTAATTTTGCTTATCATAAGGCTTCTAAGTGTGTGTGCACTACCACTGAGTAAGCTCAGCACTGCGGCTCTGGCACTGCCATAGGGTCTCTGAACCCTGATGTCACTGGAGGTGAGGAAGCTTACAGTGCCACAGCACTACTGGTGTAGCCAGAGAGCCTTAATCCTCAAGCTCAGAGTAGAGCTTCTGTGAACATATGTTACTATAGCACAGAAGCATCAAGTCTGAGATTGTGACACAGTTCCCGGTTTTTGTAAGGGGAGCAGTTTAGATGCCAGATTTGAAGAGTTTCAGCTGGTTCTAAGGCCTTCATGGATGTGGTTAACCTGTCAGTCAGTGTTCAGAAAGTGGTCGAGGTCCATTACAGGACAGGGTTGCCAACTTGCTGATTGCAGAAAACCGAACACTCTTGCCCCGCCCCTTACCCCGAGACCCAGACCCAGCCCCGTCCCTACTCCGAGGCCCAGCCACCACTCACTCCATTCCCCCCTTCCTCCGTTGCTCACTTTCCCCCACTCTTGCTTACTCGCTCATTTTCACCGGGTTGGGGTAGAGATATGGGAAGGGGTGAAGGCTCCGGCCGAGGGTGCAGGAGATGGCTCCGGGCAGGGCTGAGGGGTTCGGAGTGCGGAAGGGGGCTCCGGGCTGGGGCAGTGGGCTTGAGATGCAGGAGGGGGCTCTGGGATGAGTCCAACGGATTCAGAGTGTAGGGAGGGGCTCAGGGCAGGGGTGGGGGCCCTTCCCTCGCCTGCAGGCGCTGCCCCCACAGCTCCCATTGGCCGCGGTTCCCGGGCAATGGGAGCTGCGGAGCCAGCACTCAGGGCAGGGGCTGCGCGCGGAGCCTTCCTGGCCACCCCTGTGCCTAGGAGCCAGAGGACATGTCACCGCTTCCGGGAGCCACACAGAGCCAAGGCAGGCAGAGAGCCTGCCTTAGCCCCGCTGCACCGAAAACCACACTTTTAACAGTCCAGTCAGTGGTACTGACCAGAGCCACCAGGGTCCCTTTTCGACTGGGCGTTAGTAGGTCCTCTCTATAACAGCCAGTCTGCAGTACAAGAACAGTTAGCGAGGCAAATTCTGCTCCCCTTTACGCTAATATAAATTGGAAGTCACTCCACTAAAGTAAATGGAATTAAAGGGAGGGGGAGGGATAGCTCAGTGGTTTGAGCAGTGGCCTGCTAAACCCAGGGTTGTGAGTTCAATCCTTGAGGGGGCCACTTAGGGATCTGGGGCAAAATCAGTACTTGGTCCTGCTAGTGAAGGCAGGGGGCTGGACTCGATGACCTTGCAAGGTCCCTTCCAGTTCTAGGAGATAGGATATCTCCATTAATTTATTTATTTATTTATTTAAACCACCAACATAAAATCAGAATAGGTGAAAGTAGAATCAGTCCTGAGTTTCTCAAAATGAATAAAGTGCATCAACAGCAATGATATAAAACAGTTAGGGATGTTTTATCTAAAATTCTAAGAGAACTCATACATTAACAATCCAATTTCCAGAAATATCAAAATCAACTATTTTCTATTTTCAATAGCGTAACAGGGTAATTTTTATCAGGACAGTAGCTTAGGGCCAAAATTTCAAGTTAAAAAGTTGTAATCTATCTAGGAAAGTCCTAAACATTTTAAACAATTCTTTAAAACCCCTCACTCTCTCAAAGAATAATAAATCAATAAAATAAATATAATGCACTGCTACAATTAAAGATTATTAGTACCTGCTGACATCATCAATCCAAAATGTCATAACATAATGTAGTGTTTAAATGAATTTGTTAAATAAAAAGAACCATGTCAATTTCAGTTCCATTTGGAACATAATCAAAAGGGCACTTGTTACTCTCAAATTACACTGTGCGAAGTGTAGAAAAGAGGATTCACAGTAGAGGATGTGGGGCAGAGCAGCTCTGCTACATGATTGACCCTGCCCGTCACACACCGAAGAAACCACTCCATGTGGATGGGACTCAATGGCTTTGAGGGCTGGAGCAGTTGAAGAGTTAAGGAGCTGCCAATCTCAAACGCCTAGAAACAGAATATTTTTAAATTTCTAAAAAGGAAACAAGACTCATTTTTTTCCCTCATACACAAAACCAGTATCATTATGGCTTCTAAAACTTTGTTCTCTTGACTATAGTGATCTACTCACCTTCATCAGTAATAGTTCCACTACTGGAGCCACCATTGCTCTTGGCTTGTCTGTGAGAGGAAGAGAGAGAGGACTCCGCATTGTGAACCTTAGGGGATGGGGATGGAGATGGGGATGGTGTGAGAGTTGGTGATGTGCTTTTAGATGTAGATGAGGTCCCAGATGGAGGTCTTTTGTTCATCTCCAGTTTCTGCTACAGTTAACAATAGAAATGTTTTTGTTAACTAAAACTACCATACAATTAATCATTATAATTAAGGCCCCAATTCAGCAAAGCACTTAAACAGATCTTTAAGATTGTGCTTATGTCCCATTGAAGTCAATGGAGCTGCACTGATTCATACCAACTGAAAATTTCACCCCAAAAGGAATGGATATTTGTTAATCTCTCAGGACTGGAATAAAGCAATAATTCCCCACTCCAAACAAAAAGAGGTGTAAATGTTCATTTAAATAACTGTTTATAAAGGATAACATTATCTTAACTTTGGATACAACTTTTTCATTCACAGATTTAACTAAAACACTACTGATTTAAAAACATAATTTAGGCCCTGATTCAATAACGTACTTAAGCTCATCTGATTGACCATCTGTGACGTTATCTAATTAAAATCTGACCATGCAAATCATTGTTGCTATCACTGTTATACAATTGCAACAAATCTTATATAAAGTGTGATGTATGGCCAGAAAGGGTTAAACTTCCTGCAGGATAATTGACCCAGAGTCAACCATAAGCGAGATGTTAGATCAGTATGTAAATGGTAATTAGGACCACTCCATGGTAGATAGACTAGAACTTTGAAATGCAAACCTGTATTGTTAGAAATTAGAGGTGATACTAATTGTATGTATATGCTCATCTCTTTTTTAATGCTAGCGATGTAAACAGACACTTCTTGTCTGTCACTATAGCTGTTGATTCAAAGATCAAAAGGGAATATTAACATTTAGATTAAATTCGGATGAAATGATGTCATTGTTTATATGTCTCTTTAATGTTTGTGATAGACTGCCTAATGGATAAATTGCCTTACGTTAATCTATGTGGATAATTACCGGCAATGCTTAGGAAATAGATCTATTCAAAAGTCCCCATAATTGCCTATTGTTCGCCGAAGGACTCCGAGCTATCACAAGAAGGCCTGAAACTGTATAAAGATGCCTTGGGTCCCAATCCTTTTTATCTCAGATCTGCTTGATGCTTCATGCAGGGGAAGCTTAAGTCGTAAGATTGAGATCTCCAGTCTCATCTGGATCACCCTGAAAATGGACATTGGCTAACCTATGGGCTATTTCTGAAAGAACTCTTTGCAACTACAAAGCTCACCATCTCTCCTATGAATCTAATCTCAAGAACTGTACTCATGTCTGTATTATATTGATCTTTTAATCAATACTCTCTCTTTTTTTAATAAATTTTAGTTTAGTTAATAAGAATTGGCCGTAAGCGTGTATTTGGGTAAGATCTGAAATATTCATTAACCTGGGAGGAAATGTGTCCGATCCTTTGGGATCGGTAGAACTTTCTTATAAGATGAATAAGATTTTGCATAATGCTCATCATATTTGACTTGTGTTTCTGGGTGGAGGACTAAGACTGGGTTGTTTTAAGGGAACTGTGTTGTTGGCTTCTGGGTAACCAGTGAGGTATTATAGAAGCTGTTTTGTGCTGGCTTGGTAAATCTAAGTCTTGGAATATCCACCAGCTTTGGTGATTGTCTGCCCCATTCTTTGCAGTTCACCCTAACTGAGTGACCCTAGTTGGCTCCCCTGGAACCACGGTCACACCATCAATAGGACTTCAGCAAAAGCTTAGAAGTTAGAGATGTGTTTAAGTGCTTTGCTGAACTGGAACCATGATGTGTGAAGGTTTTCACTACCTCCTTAGTATTTATATGATTATATAACACATGGGCAAGTGACAAACTGTTCTGTATATATTCATTTCACATATATTTATTAAATAGATGACAGCATGGAAATGGAAAAATGGCATGGATGATAAATGTGAGCATTCATGTTTCTGAACAGACCATGCCAAATAGAGCCATTACATCTCATCTTATAAATTACTCCGAAGCCATGCACCATCTACTTTAAAGTTTGCATTATATATGGGCCCAAGGGGTCCTGATGACTTTCCTCTGGGGTCCTAGATTCGTAGCTGTCTTAAGGCCCCTTTATGCTAGTTAGACTGATGCAAAGGGGCTATAAGGCACACGTAAGACACTTAAGAACACTCCTGGTACAGGGGGCCTATACACCTGGTGGAAAACTGGTTTTTGCCACTTCTGGGTCACCTCCACAGAAGACACATGCATTCTGGGGGAGGAGGAGGGAGGAAGCATGGGGGCCATGGCTGGGTGTGTGTTTTTTTTATCCTAGAGATTCTGTATCTTTGCAGAAGTTCATATGGGTCATTGCTATAGGGCTGCAAGTTAGTGAAGCTCTTAGGCCACCCTAGCTGAGCCAGCCAGCAGATCTTGGAATTTATGCAGGGACAAATTTGCTCCCTGGGGCTTTGGAAGTGGTATTATTATTTATTAATATTACTAATATTATTACCTCCTTAGTCCTGCATGTCAAACACCCATGACTTACACAGTCTAATAAGATATTTGCTTTTTTTGCAGCAGCTGCAAGCCCATGTCTAATTTTTTGTCTCATATTGAATCCCCAAATCCCTCTCTGTCATTCTATCCTATTATCTGTCATTTTGTTCTTCAGAGGTTTTTTTTCTTCAAGTGCATTGTCTGCATTTATCGTAATTAATTACATTCTCAGTGATTTATGCCCAGTTCTCTAATCCTTAGAGAAGGTTATTCTTCAATTGCTTTCCTTTCTGTGTGGCTTTTCTAATCTCTTCTAGTTTGATACTGCCTGCAAATTTTATCAATGTAAAATCACTACACCTCCTAGACTAGTCATTCTCAGGTTTGGGGCTGTGACCCTCAAGTTGGGCCATGAGTGGTTCTGTGACAGATATAGACTAACTTCGTTTTTATAATATGTAAAACTGTCAGAGCCTTTTTTTTCCAATCTAGAATGGTTACTTACCCTAAGTAGCTGAGGTTCTTCAAGATATTGACTCTGACAGTAGGGGCAAATGCACTTAATGTGTGCTACAGGGGAATCTTTTGAGTAGCAGTGTCAGTTGGGGCCACGCATGGGATCTGTGTCTCCTCGTTCTCCCATGTGAGGGAACATATGGTGGCGCGGCCGCAACCTTCCCTGAGTTTCCTCCTTGCAATTCAAAGCCCGTGTTTGCTGAGGGCTTCAAAAGAGGGGAGTTGTGGATCCCACAATTCCAACAACTCTCAAAGAACTACAGTTACTATAGGGTAAAGTACCGTTCTTTATTATTCCAGTGTATCAGTGAGGATCACACTGTAAATGGCTGGCAAGCAGTATCCTTGTCAGATGGTGGGACTGAGGAGTTTCAGCTTCATTAATCAAATAGTAACGTCAGTACTGCTCCCCCAAACTTAGCAAATGACCTAGCATCTAAGTCCAATGCATAATGTTCAACAAGGTCAGTGGGTTACTCTACATCACTGCCTTGCAGATTTCAGATAGCAATACATTTCAGAAGCAGGTGGAGGATGTTGATTGAGCTCTGGTGGAGTGACCATTCACATTCAATAGGTCTAGACAACCCGCTGGTAACAAAGCGAGATGCTCTGTATTATCAACATAGATATTCTTTGTGATGAGATGGTCTGACTTATGGAATGGCCGTCTATCCCCAGTGTGACAAAGTCAGGCCGGGCAGCTAGGAGAGAGTGGTGGAAGGCAGGTGTATCAGCGATAGAATGGTAAAGGCCCTTTTCCCTATGAGCTGAAAAGAGAATAGCTCAGGTCAGCTAGGGACACCTGAGTCCAATGAATGGCTGCCTGTGACATTTAAAATCCCCTCTTTCTTGTGAGAGAGAAAGAGGAGAGACAAGCTGCAGCAAGGGTAGTAGCAGCAGGGAGAAAAGGCTTCTCCTGGGTAGAAGGCTGCTCTCCTCCCTGTAGGGGCAGCAACCAAGCTAACTGCTGTGTGGGGAACAACTAACACCCAGAAGCCAGTATAACAAGGCAACAGCCTAGAGAGGGAGCAGGGAAAGGTATTCCCTTTTTGTGTTATGAATTTGGTTTTTTTGTTTGGCTGAAGAGTACTGCTTGGGCCTGCCCTGAGGCCCAACTTGTAAGTATCAGAAAATAACAACCCCCATGAGGAATAAAAACTCTCTGAAGTGGGACTGATTTACACCAGGTCCCCCCATGGGCAGAGGGGAAATGCTGAGAACGATGAGTGAAGGAGATGCCTCGCTATACCAGAAATAACCGGGGAAGCATCTGAACAGCATGGTCCCATTGATGTAATAGAGTAAGGCTCTGAAAACATCCAGAGTGTATAAGTTGTTCTCTCCCAGTGTACAGTGAGGTTTCAGGAAGAAAACAGGTAAATCAATGTACAGAATCCCACCTCAATCAAAGACCACTGTGGAGACAAACCTAGAATGTGGTTTCATCTTGTCCCTGTGAAAAGTCAAATGACTCTGGTGGCAGTAACTCTGAGGTGCATCCTGTGGGCCGGATGGACGTCTACGTGGACATATATGTCCTGTAAGTCAAAAGTCACAAACCAGTCCTTAGCCTTAAGGGATGGAATGATGGATGCTGTCACTCTTGAGAGTAAGTCAGCGTTCACTGCCTCTGTTGGGGCTGGTATTTATGGGGCTTGTGGTAGGAGCTGGGGTACAGATCCCAAGGGATCTTAGCTTGGCCCTTGAGTCCTTAAGTGAATGGCGCACTTCATCAGTGAGGTTGCTGAAGAGCTCCAGAACGCTATCCCCTCTATACTCTATGGTGGATTGGACCTCTTTGGGGATACTAGACACTTCAAGCCCATATAATGGTTATGGCCATGACCACTGATCTGGCAGGAAGATACACTTCAAAAAAAACTTTTGAAGTGATAATCAAGATAGCCCAGTACAGACAGTTTGTAGTGGGCTATCTTGATTATCACTTCAAAAGTTTTTTTTCTCTTACTTAATTGGCCTCTCAGAGTTGGTAAGACAACTCCCACCTGTTCATGCTCTCTGTATGTGTGTATATATATCTCCTCAATATATGTTCCATTCTATATGCATACGAAGAAGTGGGCTGTAGCCCACGAAAGCTTATGCTCTAATAAATTTGTTAGTCTCTAAGGTGCCACAAGTACTCCTGTTCTTTTTACTAGTGAGTGAGAACTCCTTCACTTTTTTGAAGGGTGGAAAGGGGATCTCCTCCAGGACATGTCTGACAATGGTTCCCAGTAAGACCAAAATGGCCAGGGTGGCATATTATATGGATACTGGTCCGGCTGCAGTTGGCCAGTCTACTGCCATTCACATCTGGCTTGAGGCAGAGCCTTAACCTCTGGTCTCCTTCTGGGGTCACTTCCTGATTCCATATTTGACGCTGGCAAAAATGAATATCTTGACAAAGGGAATGAGGAATATAACTCCTCAAACGGTGGGGTTGTGGGAAGTACAGCCCCAGTACCGATGATGTTTGTGTCACCAGGGTCTCAATGTGCAGCAGGCCTCGGGAGGTGATGTTGATTCCTCCAGTGTCATGAATCTTGAGGCTGTGATTGGCTTGGTCACTGGTACCAAAGTCATCTTCAGTGTCATCACTCCTGCACAGCACTCGTGGTCTGGCCTGCATCCCCTGCCCTGAGGGCAGGTCTACACTTACTTCCTGGTCCGGCCGTAAGCAATCGATCTTCTGGGATCGATCCTGGAAGTGCTCGCCGTCGACGCTGGTACTCCAGCTCAGCGAGAGGAGTACGCGGCATCGACGGGGGAGCCTGCCTGCCACGTCTGGACCTGCGGTAAGTTCGAACTAAGGTACTTCGAATTCAGCTACGTTATTAACGTAGCTGAATTTGCGTACCTTAGTTCGAAGTGGGGGGTTAGTGTGGACCAGGCCTGAGAGTGGTAAAATACTTTGAGTAGTTTTGTTTGGGATGCTTCCTTCTGGAAGAACCAGCCTGATGTTTGGAGCAATCTTTATATTACGTACTGGCTTGTCTCTTGGGTGATACGGGCTGAAGTGTGGGGAGCTTAGGTGCTGGATCCACTGGTACCAGGGTTGATGCCAAGGCTGCCAGTGTTGAGACTGCTGGTACGAAGGTTGGTGGAACTGAGGCCATTGGCAGAGGTAGCCAGTGACAGTGTTCTCAGCACCTTCTTGGATGTCTTCTTCTCACTACTGGATCCGAGAGCATGGTGCCTGCTTGAGGGGGCACCAGGTGACTTCTTCAGTTCTGGCTTTGCAGTTACTGCCTCCGGATCCAAAGGGACCCTCTTTGTCTCAAGCTATAACTTTTGGAGAAGTCCAACGTCCCTTGACTTACGGGTCCTCGAGGAGACAGACCAGCAAACCAAGCATCAGTGCCAGGCTTAAGAGGCATCAAGAGTGTCCATCAGTCTGGGGGATGAGGCCATAGTAGGATGGACAATGTTTGAATCCAAACAGTTTAGAGTCCAGAAGGTGGTTGGCGCAAAATGCTTCACCCCACTGGACAAGGAGGTAGTTGGATTAATTTAGATTTATTTTTAATGCCAATAGCAGTCAAGTATAGATAGGGCCCTACCAAATTCACAATTTTGGTCAATTTCATGGTCATAGGATTTTAAAAAATAGTAAATTTCATGATTTCATATATTTAAATCTAAAATTTCACTGTTGTAACTGTAGGGGGTCCTAACCCAAAATAAGGTTGTGGGAAGGTCACAAGGTTATTGTAGAGGGGTCGTAGTACTGCCACCTTTACAGCTGGTGGTGGTGCTGCCTTCAGAGCTGGGCCACCGGAGAGCGGTGGGCTGCTGGCCAGGAGCCCAGCTCTGAAGGCAGCACCATTGCCAGCAGCAGCGCAGAAGTAAGGATAGCATGGTATAGTATTGCCATCCTTACTTCTGTGCTGCTGCCTTCAGAGCTGGGCCATTGGCTAGCAGCAGTCACTCTCCAGCCACCCAGCTGTGAAGGCAGTGGCACAGAAGGGTGGCATGGTATGGTATTGCCACCCTTACTTCTTCACTGCTTCTGGCGGGGCACTGCCTTCAGAGCTGGGTGCCTGGCCAGCAGCTGCTGTTCTCTGGCCACCCAGATCTGAAGGCAGTGCAGAAGTAATGGTGGCAATATGGCGACTCCCGTACAGTAAACTTGCAATCCCCTCCTCCCCCCACAACCTCCTTTGGGGTCGCAAACCCCAGTTTGAGAAACGCTCGTCTCCCCCCCCATGAAATCTGAACAGTATAGGGTAAAAGTACCCAAAGGACCAGATTTCACGGGGGAGACTAGATTTCACAGTCCGTGACACGTTTTTCACAGCCATGAATTTGGTAGGACCCTAGGTTAAGGGGGAGGACAGTGTTCTTCTCATGGTAGATTTGAGAATAAAACAAAGGTTATAAAGCTCTAAACAGGGTAGTGGGTCAGACACTCACAGGATTCCTTGCTTGCTACCAAGAGGGAACTGAGGGAAGGTTGTGGCAGCTCCATCCTTTATGCCCTTGCACAAAAGCACAAGGAGGCACAGGACGCATGCATGGCCTCGATGGACACTGCTATTCAACAGACTTGTGCATGAGCCACATGTACACCTACATTGGGATCCTAATTGACACACTCTCAGAGAACTATGAGACATACGATTGCCAGACAATGTTACAGATATTATTCCAGTTACACAAATCACAAATGCAGTCCTGTTCCTATTACAGCTTTTTTGGCCTTTTTAGCTGAAACTGCATAAAAGATTCTCATTTATACAATCACAGAAGAAAAAAAATTAGTGGTTTGGGGGTAGCAGAGGAGAAGTTGAGAAACCTTGCTCTAGATCAATTATAATAATATTAATACAATACTGAGTGCTAAAGTAATCCCTGCAAAATGACGTGCATATTCTCTCTCTCTCTCTCTCTCTGCGCGAATGGTCTATCAGTCAATTTGCATCCATTCCCCAGTATTTATTGCAAAAAAATATTCTAACTTTTCAATTAGATTCTCAGGCAGGACCACATCAAAAACTTTACCAAAATCTGAATACTGGGCCTGATCCTGATCACACACTGTTGTAAATTAAGAAAAACTGTCTTGAAGTCACTAAAGTAAAAGCAATGTGAAACAATTATAACAAGATCACCGGACATAATAGGGTTTAATCTGAATTCCCTCTTTTCACCAAGGTCCCTGTTCAGTAAGGTATATCAGCAGTCCCACTGATGTGTTTAAATTTTGGTATGTGCTTAAGTAGCTTGCTGAATTGGGGCTCTGACTCGTGATAGTATTGCAAAAGATCATCAGAATTGTCTGCCACAATTAGCTGTTTATGAACCTTGAGCTTCAGCTGGTCATTTTCCAAGTGCTTACAAATAAATTTCTTCATGAAGCTAAAGCTTAAAATTATATCACTCTGCTTCCCTAGAAAAATGTTTGGGTTATCTCTTGCTTATTACACCAGCTTTTTTCTCTGGCTTCAGTTCAGGAGATCACTCACACATGTTCTTAAGTCCCACTGGCTTCAAAATTAAAGTTAAGCATATGCTTAAGTATTTTGCCAAATTGGAGCCTTAATTCTTGGAAAGGGCATATACTTCACTACAGCTGCATATCCCATCTTGTGTTACTGTCTTTGTTACAGAGAAAGGATGTCAACGTTGCTATTTATTTATTTTTAAATTTCCAGGAAAATGCTGCCTCCTAACCCCCTTTCGTGCATATTCAAGCAGGCACGTGTCAGGCTGACAGGGTTATTTTCAGGAAATGTATTAAAGTCTGGGCTGTGATTACATTTATTTAAAATGAACCAAGCAGAAAATAAATAAAAACTTCCCTTTATTTTTGCCTGCCTTTGCACAGATTTGTTACTAAGGGAAAGTTTGGTGGAAATGACACGTTTCTACCAGCGTGTCGGACATTCACACATTTTAGTCCATTATATGTTGTGTAATTGTGTTTCCTACCACACATGACTAAGGCGTATTTCATTCACTGCTTTGTTAAGTGTTAGCTATTTTAGCAACAGGAAAGCTTAAAACTCATATATATACCTTTGCAATATGTCCATTGCCAGCTATCTGAGTATACTGCTGCAGTTCAGGAAGCGTGGATGAAGCAGCTGTGTGGATTGAGCTATATTGCTGGCTGGGTTTCTGTTCAGGTAAGCCTGCTGCTTTTTTCCTTTGAGCAGCAATTTGAGACAAAACACTATCTGCACTGCCACCTGAGGAGGAACCATAAATTAAAAAAAAAAAAAAGTTAGGTCCAAATAAGCAACATATTAAATAAATTGATATAATTTAAAAAAAACCAGATTAGTCCCTAGCCCAACTCCTCTGCCACCCTACACCCTCCAAAAAACCTCAGTGCATGGACAAAAATCTCTCCACAGCAGTGCTGGTAGTCCTTGTAGGAGTTACTGTTTCTTCCGGGGGAAGAGTTAGGCTCCCAGGAAGACCTCATGTCTTTCTTGGATTGGCCTGTGGGGGGCAGGAAAGTAGAAGCAAACAAGCAAGAATGGGAAAATCCACTAAATCCCTGGTCTCAGTGCAAGAATTTCCCACCGCTGCCGGGGAGTGGGAAAGAGAGTTGCAGATACTTTGAAGGCAGCATAGACTTGATAAATGAGTATAGATGTTCCTAAATTCTAATCTTGGCTCTGCTACTGATTCACTGAGTGGCCTTGGGCAATTAACTTCAACCTTCTGTCTCAGTTTCCCCATCTGTAAAATGAGGACAATAATACTTATCCACCACCTCATTTATCTATTAATCTCTGTACAGTGCTTTGAATGCATGAAGCACAATATAAATGGTAAGCATTATTATCTGAAACTGTTCACCTGTCCACCTATTAATCTACTGGTCCCCAAATCTTGCAATAGCCCTTAGCGTATCAGGTGTAGCAGAAGCAAAACATATGGGGAAGCAGCCACCACCTTTGGGAAGTATCAAGACCGTGGCAGTAGCCTGTTTTGCCACCAGTGCAAGTGAACAGACACCAGGAGAGGGAAAATAACTGAAAGGCTGACAAATGAGGGGAAAGATAAAGCCAGCAAAGACTATCTAAAGTGCTGGAGACAGAAGGCTGAGAGCTGCTCTCCAGGCTTCCAGGAAAGCGGCAAAGAAAAGACTAAAAGGCTGGATGTGGGGGGTCAGCCTACGTGTATCCTTCCATTACTCTTTGTCTCCAGCTTTCGCTAGCTGTTTTGTAATTCCAGCAGGAAAGGAGAAGAGGGGGATGCCTGACCAATGAAATTTAACATTTTTCAATTATTTTTATCCAAACTCAAACTTTTTTCTAATTATACATTTCACTGAACTCTAAAGGACAACAGGATCCAGGTACTAATTCCAGGTTTATGTACTGCTAACAGAGATGGGTTTGCCCTCTGGACAAAGGATGTCAAGCATTATAACCATCTTTGAAAATGCTGCCTGGGTTGAGGAGAGCAAGGCTGAAGTGTTTAGTGACACACTAGTAGTCATGCTGGTCTTACTATTACTTGTAGTGCCAAAAGGTCCCAGTCAGCACTGGGGCATACTGGGGTTGTGTTTCTCTCTCCGGTGTCAGGTGTGTGCCTGCTGCCTCATTTCCTCCACTGGAGACTGTCTTCCTGGATTAATAAGATGATCTGGTTCTCTGGCCCAACAGTCAAAGTAAAAATTCTCTCCTTCCAGGGTAAATAAGTCCAAACACACAAAAATAGGTGTGTCAGGCTTCAGCAGTCCTTTCCCCCTCGCCAGCTATGTAGTCCTTCACCCTTTGACACAGGGGACCTCCTTCTCCCCTTCTATCAAGAGCTGACAATAATCTCCATTGCAGGGATCAGTCAGACTTTGCAATACTTCAGGCTTAACAGTCCTTTTTCTCCTCAATGCAGGAGCTTGCACATGACCTTTCTAGGCGGTGTCTTGTGCCCTCCATTTACTACAGGCCCCTATACCATGAGCAGCAATATGCTCCAAACCCAAGACTGCCATTCTCCATTATCGTCCTGTCCCCTACAATGCCTGTCTCTGGCCAGTTCTTGCTCAGGTCTCTTCAGCCAAGCCTCTCACAGATTTTGTTTCTGTCTCCTTCACAGGGAATCATGTCAGCCTTGATATATACACCAGATCCTGGAGAGTTTCCCTAATCAGCTGCTACTCTTCTTGAATCTCTCCCCCTACTGACAGCATGAAGCTCTTGATAGGATGCTTCTTCCTTCCCAGTGGGCTTGCTCACTTTCAGTTAATGCTCCCTGGACTTGAAGTCCCATGATTCAGCACAAAATTAGGCACTGGTGAGAGATGGGCCTAAATTCTCCTTAAAGGACCAGCTTTCCCTGTAACAGGGTCTTACTGTGTGAGGGGCCCTATGAAGACATAGGGTGAAATTCTGGATATATGAAAATTAGTGACAAAATTTTCACTGGTTTTAACAGAGCCAGAATTGAACCTGAAGAATTTCTTAATATGAAAAGATACAAATGAAGTGAGGAGAAAAGAGATGCATGTAAGCAAAGTGATTGAGATGATGACAGAAACACATTTTTAGTTGCAAGTATTTCCTCAAATCCTACTGAGGGGCACTGCCTGCAGACAGGAAAATCACTCAGATGTTTCTGATGAACCCACCAGGTCGCTGGGCTTCTGAAACACATCCATGTTGTTTCTAACACTCTGCTGCTCCTGGTCTTCTCTTCCCCAAGGTGGGAGACCTTTTATAGGCCAGCCCCTTGGGGATCCTGTTGGTGGCCTCCAGGTAGGTATATGGGGGCCACTTTTGTGTTTGTGAGGCGATACATCCTATTAAATCAACTGAACAGAGATCTACTGGAATAGGGCTGCTAGACTCCCATCCATACATTAGTTTTCTGGCTCAGCAGATTGGGTGGGGAGAGGTACAGCATAGGGAGAAGCCCATCTAATTCTCAGGTGATAATAAAATATGGGGAGTAGATGCTGCTGTCAGAAGAATTTGGGCAGTGGCAGTAACATTGCAGAGTTACAGAGGGTATCTTTCATCCCACGGTTGGGGGTTTACACTGTAAACTCTTTGGGGCAGTGACCATCTTTTAATTTGTGTGCACTACCTAGCTTAATGGGGTCCCCAATCCTGATTAGGGACTCTAGGCAGTACCCTAGTACAAATAATAAAATATATTTGGTAGATGAGGAGAAAACTCTAAAACAGCCCCAAAATGTCCAGAGACCATCTGTTGTTGAACGCAAAAATCATAGCATCCCCCTAGTAAGGCTAGACTTTATCTGAACCAGCAACAGTTCATGAGGACCTGGGGTGGCCAATGCTTGATGCAATGGAAAAGGATGATTCATCTCTTTTCCACCATGAGCTGAAGTGGTTTCTGATCTATGTGTAGAATGAAAGGGGTGTTTCTATCCACCCTGGATCTGAAATCCCTAGCAATTCTGATTAAAATGCATTTATTCCCCTCTTGGTGAAAAACACCTTTTACATTCAAGATGAAAATACATGGAAAAAACTCCCAGTCTACAGCTGCAATAATATAATCCCATTGAACTGGGGAGGAAAATGGCAGACAAAAGGAGTATTAATTTTATGGATTTCAAGAGGAGAAAGCAGTATTGCGATCATCCAGTCTGACCTCCTGCATAACAGTGGCCAAAGAATTTCACCTAGTGATACTTGCTAGTTAATGTAGCTCTTTTTGAGATAATCAGTAAAGAATCCTCAGGTGGCTCCAGACAGGTTCATGCCCTTGGGAGGACTGACAGGTGCCAGTAACCTCTGTTCTGTGTCAAAATATTACAAATATATTTCTTTATATTTAGAAAATTGTTTAATCTTTAGATTCTTTCCAGTGATGTGTATCAAATACATTTCTCAGTGATATGATCTTTTGTTCTATGTTTTGGGAACCTGTCACATGTTAAACTGCTACAACAGGTTTTGAAGTCAAAATCTTTTCTGGCATGTTAAAATTACCACAATTGCTTTATGAAATACGTATGTTCCTCCACAGACTTAACCCATACTTACACAATAAATATTTTTCAATTTCAGTAGCTTACATTATCCAATGTTATGCGATCATGCTATGAAAGTCTCTACCATAATATATACGAAAATGGGATAAAGCAGACATGTATTTTTAATAGGTTTTATGCCTGAAATGTCTTCTTTTGGATAGGCATGGCATGAATGCTGGTGATTTGATTTTTGTTTCTTTTAATTAAAAAAAATTCAACCAGAAAGAAGTGATACATGAAAAAAAGACTAAAATTCATGAAAGAAATATTAAGGTAGAAACGCGTCCTTTAGGACAGCATACCCACTCCTGCAATCTAAGCTGTATGGATGTACCCCGATTAAAGTCACTGAGGTTCCTCAGATGCAGGGTCAGCTTCTGTGGTTCCAAATGCATGACTGGGCTCTTAGTCCCCTACTGTGACTGTCTGTGGTTCCTGTTCCAACAAAGTTAATGGCACTTTGCAAGCACTTGTGTAATTTCTACCTTACCTGTGAATTTAGATTACCTGGCTGAATCTGTCTTCATGATTTTTATATATGAAATTAAAAAAAATATATCCACCTGATCTATTATGGAGTTCTCCACCATGTCTGTTAATTCCAGCGATGTTGTTGGATCCACCAGAAGAGTGCGGCGAGTGGTTGAAGTTGCTTGAATTTGAGGGAGAAGCAGGTCTTCTTGCAAAGGTTGGCAATTTGACCGGTCTAGTACCTTTGGTAACAGATGTCTAAAAGAGCAAGAAATATATACACCTTTTTTCATTTCTTTCTTGAAGAAATGGCAGATAAAGCTTTAAACACAATTTTACTTACCATAAAGGATAGACTTTCTCTGAGGATCAAAATAGATATCAGAAATGAATATGATTATTTTCTTGAACATTACAAAATCCTAATTCAACAAGGAATAAAGTAATAATATAAAAATAGTCCTCTTTCTCTGATTTTTGAATAAAAATGTCATCAGTATAACATGAGCAATACAAAGTCTCACGATCAGTACATAAAATCACATGTAAAATTTATCTAATACGAAGTCCTGCTCTAGTTTCCCCCATCTTATAAAAACACGCTTGGGCTCACTACCTGCTTCTCTACCATCCCTTTGCCCCTCCATACTAACTAAACTACAACTACTGCTCTCTTCCGACTCCATTCTCAACCCTCTTTAATCCCACTTCAGCCTTTTTTCATTCCACAGCAAGTGTTCTCACTAAAGGCTCTAATGATTTTCTGGCCAAATCCTAAAGCCTCTGGTTTTCACCCAGGTGGCCCGGGTTCAATTCCCAGTGTGGGAATAGTGCAGAGCTTTTGCGGGGAGGGATAGCTCAGTGGTTTGAGCATTGGTCTGCTAAACCCAGGGTTGTGAGTTCAATCCTTGAGGGGGCCACTTAGAGATCTGGGGCAAAATCAGTACTTGTTCCTGCTAGTGAAGGCAGGGGGCTGGACTCAATGACCTTTCAAGGTCCCTTCCAGTTCTAGGAGATAGGATATCTCCATTAATTTATTTATTTTAATTTAACTCCATCTACATCCTCCTTGAACTCTTTTACATCAACATCCACTCCTTACTCCTTGAAATCCCATCTTCCAGTGGCTTTTGCAGTTATGTCCTCTTATGGTGGTTCTCCTACCTGTCTGATTGCTCCTTCAGTCTCTGGTTTGGTGGGTCCTTCTCCACTCCTCTAGCCCTTGAGTGAATGCCTCCCCGACTCCATACTTGGCCCTCTTCTGCTTTGCTCCCTCCACACATTATCCACTCATGCTGCTGTCATCTTTATGATGACTGACTTATAGGTAACTGATTTGTTTTCTTTCAGTTCAGTTGTTTTTCTCCCCCTCTTTCCTTCTTGAACTCACTTCCAACTCAAAGTACCCCTGCTCTGATACACCCAGGAGGCTTACTTTGAGGACTAAACCATCTCACTTGGAATCTATGATCACCTCAGCAGTTTGTGACAAACCCATCATAGAATCATAGAATATCAGGGTTGGAAGGGACCTCAGGAGGTCATCTAGTCTAACGCCCTGCTCAAAGCAAGACCAATCCCCAGACAGATTTTTGACCCAGATCCCTAAATGGCCCCCTCAAGGATTGAACTCACAACCCTGGGTTTAGCAGGCCAATGCTCAAACCACAGAGCTATCCCTCCCCCCTTGGTGGAAATGCTGGGGAATGAACCCAGGGCCTCATACATCTTAGTGCTGAAGCTTATAGTATTCAAGGAAAAGTGTGGCATGCACGCTCTTACTCTACTTATGCTTCTCTTCTTAGGGAAGTATATTCTTCCTGAGTAGCTGAGTTTACAGGGACAAACCATTCTAAAGATATGGAAATTAAAAAAAAACTTGCAATGGAAAATACATGATTCTGCAAGATCTTCTCACAGCTACATGTTGCAAGAATCCAAGAGGACCATCAGTTTGAGGGACAGCTATCAAACCACTGTGTCTTATCAACCAAAATTTCCTGGAGGTAACAATATACAATATTTTGTTGTACAATGCATTCACTTACTATGTCAGAATTTGCACTGCTGTTAAAATCATGTTTGATCCCGCGCTGTGGCAAGGCAGTCCTCATCTGTTCAGTCTTGCCACCTTTGTTCATTCGTGTTCGGTCAGAATTCCACAGCTCAAAACTTGAAGGAGGTAAGAAAGGAGGAATAACTGCTTTCAGTTTATCACTAGGTAGCCTAGTAAATGGAGCACCACTTCTTAACTGAGAAGAAAAAGAAATTACCTCTTTTTAGAAGGATTTATTTTACTCTAATTATATGCATTTAAAATAGGAAATGAAGCTATGTAGAGAATGGAAGACTTTTAATATTTTAATATACATTGTCAGAATAAAAGGATGGTGGGGGAGTAAGGGTATTTTAAACAGGCAAAAGAACAATTTAATCTAGACATAAACATCTTTGAAGATATACAATACAGAATAACAAACAGAAGCAATGCAAATGACCATTAAAGCTGTGATCATAAACCCTGCGTATGTAATATACTGAACTTGGCTCCCTTAAATGGTGCAAGTTGCCCTGTTAAGTATAAATCTATATCATTCCTTCCTTTGGGCCTAATCCTGGCTCCCAGTGAAGTCAACAGGAGTGTTAGTTAGTTAGTTAGTCACTTCCAAATGATAAACAGGAGGAGTGACAAGATAAAAACTCTGTGGGTTCCCAGATGAGACCCTGGGAAAGAATGAACAATTGCTTACTCTGTCCCTTTGGGTTCTCCTGGAAAAGAATAAGAAGAAAAACTGAAGTTCTTTTCTACCCCAGTTCCCTCAGTCAACAACACATTGTCCCTCATATCAAATAAATGATTCTCTAAGATCTAATGAAATCAACATGGGTATTTTGATCTTTTACAATTGCCAAGAGGAGGTTATCAACTGAAGATAATGCAGTCTCTAGGCTATAACAGAATCTGAAGCTGGAGTATAACAAAGGAGAGGAGGAATCTATATTATACCTTCTTTGTAACTTTCTCCAAAAAGTGAAGGTTTTGAGATAGGTTAAAAATTGCTGAAAATGCACAATGCCTTGTTCATCGTGAATTTTACTATAGCTTACCTTTTTATCTAACAGAACATATTCATTCATGTAAATGATTGTGAAATAAGTCTGAGTTACATCCCCTACATTTCTTTGCCAAGACATCTCTCTTACTACATTCAAATTCTTCCTCAAAATACAATACTTCATGTGGCTTTTCAGCAATAAACCAACTAACCAAGTGATCTCTTTTTAAGTCATTATTGACCATAAGAAGTCCATTCATCAACCAATGGATGGTACTTGCTATAAAAGTCAATATTTAACAAGAGTTACCAATCCATACCACCTGCAATATTGCAGTTATTTCCTGTTCTCACTAAAGAGAAAAAATACAGCAGTTTGGATACAACTGTCCAGTGATCATCAGCAAATGCTATTTCTTTTACTAATGGGGACACTGTATCATTTGTATGATAATATGAGTGAACTGTGCTGCCAGTCTAATTTGGATTGTAAATATGATTGAGTGGGAGTTGCATGACGTTCTATTCAGTGTTAAACACATTGACAGCACTGTAACATACCATGGTTGTCAATAATTCATCATCCTTTCCTGCTCTTGTGCATACACCTGAAAAACACATAAAGGATATTTAAAAACTCCAAATGCTTATTCCTAAGGATAACTTTGACAAATGTATTGTATACCACAACAGTTTCACTCAGTAAATACAATGGCATAAATTTATCCCTCATGCAACTTCATTGACTTCCCTGGCAACGTACCCAAGATGAATTTGGGCCACTGTTGTTTTAATATTTTACATTATAAACTGCAGGGTTCAAACCCACTAACCCCTCTTTTTGTTCTATGACTAACAGGGATGTTAACAGGCCAATTCACCTTGAATATTCCCTTAGAATATGTGCTAACTACTTATGCTAAGCCCAATGGCTCTCAACCTTTACAGATGACTGTACCCCTTTCAGGAGTCTGATTTGCCTTGCGTACCACCCCCAAGTTTCATCTCACTTAAAAACCAGTTGCTTACAAAATCAGACATAAAAATACAAAAGTGTCATAGCACACTATTACTGAAAAATTGCTGACTTTCTCATTTTTACCATATAATTATAAAATAAATCAATTGTAATATAAATATTGTACTGACATTTCAGTGTATAGTATATAGAGTATATTGTCTGTGTGAAATTTTAGTCTGTACTGACTTCGCTAGTGCTCTTTATGTAGCCTGCTGTAAAACTAGGCAAATATCTAGACGAGTTGATGTACCCCTGGGAAGACCTCTGCGTGCCGCCAGAGGTACATGTACCCCTGGCTGAGAACCACTGTGCTAAATTATCTGTTCGATCTTGTAGTTAGTTGTGACGCTCTTAGTACCTTTCCCAGACCTGAAGAAAAGCTCTGTGTAGCTCAAAAGCTTGTCTCTCTCACCAACAGAAGTTGGTCCAATAAAAAATATTACTCACCCACCTTCTTTCTCTAATATGAATCTACTGCCCATTTCAAGGGTATTTTCTAGCACACAATAATGGCATACATGATATTAAGCAGCTTCCTTCCTGGGTGATGCTAATTATTGTTCAGCAGCAATCACTAACCAAAAACAGTAGAAGTCTGATAAAATAAACTCTCTGTGCAGTCTCTTTCCATATACTGCATACTTATTACATGTTTTCATCTGTAGCAAATGCATTACATTAAATATGGTACCATGTAAACTACCAGATGATAAAACACTTCCCATATATCATATAAGCAGTTCTGACTTTACCACTAGCTTTGATATTTGTGGTCCAAGCTGTTGCAGCATCACAGTTTCCAGAGTTGTTCACATCAGGCTGTGAAGTGGCTTTTATTGTGGAATTCAGAGATGATTCGGGCTCATCAGTAAAAGGCACAGACTGACTGGTGGAAAATCCATGACGCAATGTTTGGGTTAACTTCAGCTTACGGAATCTATTGGACATCCTGCTCCACCATGACTAGGGGGATGAGAAGACAGGACAACTTTGTTCTAACATATAAGTAAAAGAAATGTTACATTAATTCAGTTTCACACAAAGCTATAATTCTGGCAAGGAGTTTTAGTGATATACTACAAGAGTTGACATTAGAGCAGTTTACCAATGTCACCCGATACCTTAGACCAGGGGTTCCCCTGGGGGTACGCAAGACATCACTGGGGGGTACACAGGAGAAATTGTGTAATGCTGGATTTTATCTATTAATTATTTTATTTATTGCATTTTCATAATAGATTACTCAGATGAAGCTTTAAAACTCCATGGGAATTTGTTATATAAAATATGGTAGTTAATTTCCTTCAAGATGTACCAATGAGAGCACAGATACACAGAGACGCTGACGTACAGAGCCTTCACCTCTAATCACTGTATAGTGCGGGTTCAGTTGCCCAGCAACTGTCCAGTCTGAACTCAGAACTTAGTCAGGGGGTTTGTTTTTGGTTGTATACGTAGCACTATAACTATATCTGTATGTAACAGTGAAATATGGATAGATGGCTAAAGACATGTGGTGTTAAGAAGAACACACAAAGTATCAGTGATGAGGGTTACATGGGCAGCTAGTAGATCTGGAAGGGGTTACACAATAAGAAAAGTTTGGGAACCTCTGCCCTAGACTGAATTGCAGCTATATGTACGGATACAGGTAGATATAGATAATATAGATGTATAAAAAAATTACAGGTTTGTTTGTGTTAACATGAACATTTGATTTAAAGTATTTTTAAATTAGTAAAAAGTAAAACTAATTTAACATATTATAAAATATAAGGTATATAAAGCTACACTGAAGAAGAATACATCTAAATGAATTAATGAATGAATGAATTTTCAAGCTCCATTTTAAAATCTATCCCTGTCTCCCCCCACATTTTTTCTATCACAGGAAATTCATTGTCAAATTGTGAATTTGAAGGGATGAGATTTACCTCTTGTCAATTTTTGCACCTAGTCAATAGTTTTCCATATTTTTCCCCCACTATAGTCAAGTTGTCTGTGAAAGCAAAGCATGTGCATTTACTCAGGTACTTTGGCTGGGAAGTTTTAAAACTACAGTGCTAAGTATTTAATCTTCCAATTAACTCACAACTTCATACTCTAACGTCATGCTCTCCAGTATCAAGATCTAGCACATCTTACTATCATAACATCAATATGTGTGTAAAGTTATTCTATTTTAACAGTACACAGATCGCTGTTAAGGTTTTGCATTAGAGCACAAGGTTGATGAAACTGGGATGCGTATTACCTATTTTTAAAAAATTCTTTGTACTTCTTGAGCAAAGGAACTTATTATGGTAGACAGGGCCATCCCTAAGGGGGTGCGGGACCGGGGGTGGAAGTCACGGATTCGTCTCTTCAGGGACTGACCTCGCCGGCCAATCGCACTGGACAGCAGGGCCTCCCAAAGCGCAGGGCTCGGAGCAGTCGCCCCGATTTGCCCTACCCCAGGGACGGCTCTGATTGTATTTTAATACTTTTTCTACCAACATCCATATACTTTTATTGGTGCTTGCAAAAGGATTGAAAGGACTGGAGCTTCAAGGCAAACCCTACAGAGTTTTTTGTAGTAAGCTGGGGACCTGATGAACAGGATACGACAGTTCAGAGACACTAGGAGAAGCGGTGACGCCTAGCTTTCTCTGACTACTGTGGATCCTGCAGATCTGGGCAGTTTTAGCCTGGTCACTGTTACAAGGACAACGAGAGGAGGTACTGGGTCAAAGTACATCACTTGATGGTAAGTGAATAATTTTATTTTCATAAGGTACATTACACAGCAACATAATGAGCAATATTGTGCAGTTATTAACATCTTCCAAAGGCCTTGCCTACATGGGATAACTGAACAATTGGGAATTAAATTGGTGGGATGGCTCCTCTGTGAGTATCTACAGTGTACCATGTCCATATTAGCCAGGCTGTTTCAGGTACAGCTTTGTCTCACATCAACACTATCACTATACTACACCAGTGCAGTCCATCTGCCCTCTGTCTACCTTCTCTGCAGTTCCAGTACAGCTACCTGAAGTTCTCAAAACTCAGAAGAGAAGTCAAACTCCCATAATTCTCTGGGGGTAAATCCCGTTAATCCCCTGGTGCCAGCACCGTTTCCTGTCCTTTTCCTCAAAAATGGAAGCCAGGATGAAAGCTCTGTTCTCGTTCCTTGCTCAGCAAGGTCCCTGAAAGTGAGTGGCAAGATGGCAGTGGTGGTTGTTCTGAGAGTAACTCTGGCAAGAAAGAGCCAAGACCAGCAATTCAGAGCATTCATGTAACAACAGGTAAGCAGTGGTGGTTGGGGTATGAGTAGATGGCCTTATACGCTATTCGCAGATCTTCTGTAGATGGCATGCCACTTGTGGGTTTGGCACACAACCACAGGCTGGCGGGGCAGAATTGTTCTTGAAACCTGGGCTAAACTGCAGCGGCTATGTAACTTCAGGATAAAGTGTCTGCTCTGTAGTGCAGTACTACAGTACCAGATCACAAGTATGAGAGCTCCCCTTATTCTGCAAAAAAATGGGAATTGCTCTGTGAAAGACAGCTGTTCTGGATAATTACCAATCAGCTGAGTCTCATTTGGGGAATGAAATATTCAATCAGTGCCGTTGTGGTGAAGTCTGCAGGGCAATAGTGCATTACAGCAGCATGTGATCCAGACGGCCAATGCACCAGATACTGAGGTAGTTAAATAATTGTGCTTCCCAAATTTTGCAGGAGCCATTTGATGGAATCCATATTTCACCAGCCTACAAAACTTAGCCTTCGTCAATACATTTTACAATAGAAAGCTGCATATCTGATGCAGAAGGCCCTTCACCCTGAGGTTCCTCCTTTTACCAACCCAGCTTAGCTGCCTCCTCTGCAACCATATTGGGATCCTGGGTCCCACTCAAAGAGCTCCTAGTTATACTCTTCATCTTCGAGAGTCTATTCTGATCCCTGCATGGAATGCAAACATGAGTGCACAGACTCCATTATATAATAGAGCTGAGATCTCCATTCTTGATGGAGCTGCCGCTACCACCTGCTTTCTTCCTCTCCCTGCCCCCTCAGAGCCTAGCAGGGAGCCTGGAGGGAACAAAGAGAGGGAGGAGCTAGAAGCTGAGGGTCTGTAAGGAATGCAGCATTCAGCCCTATCCTGCATACTGCTGGAGGAGTGGAGCTGGTATCAATATTCCTCCTACAGCACCTTCAGCTGTCAGGCACATGGACACCTTGCCTCTAAAACTAACTTTAGTGCTGTAGTGCCAGCCCAGCTCCTCTAACAGCTTCCCCCAGCTGGTGACTCACCTGCAGTTCCAGGCAAAGGGAATACAGCACTACCTGGGAGGAGAGAAATCACAACTCTAACCCCTGGGAAAGTTATGGGGGGACAGTATGGAGGGGCTGTCGGAATGGTCCCATCACCTTACCCATGATGCAGCAGGTGAGACCACAGAAAGAGGATGAAATGTAGATCTGACACCACTCTCAGAGATGAACTCTGCTAATGTCTCCTTTTTTTCAGGGCAGGGACTCCTTTCCTCACATGAGCCCTGAGCTTTGGAGCCAAATAGCTGGCCCAGCACTGACACTTAGATCAGTTCCCTCTATTGCAGAGCATGGAGCAGTGCTCTGGTGCTCCCTACTGTTACACCTCTGCCCTGTCCCAGCCTCTTCCTCTGGCAGAGAGGGGATGGGCAGAGCTGGAGCTGCAAACTCTGCAGTGAAGCAAACTGATTTTACTGTCAACATAAGAGCAGCCCACATCCCCCTCTTTCGCTCACAATACTAATTAAACCCCATATCCCATTCACTTTGAATGCTGTAGAAAAATTCTAACTTGGCTGTAGATGTAACCTAACCAATTTTAGGCCAATACAACTTTTTTCAGAATGAGAACTAAAATCAGGATTAAAATGGAAACTCAGTTATAACCTTAACTACACAGTGACTTTTCCCACTCTGGAATAAGTTTCTTTGTAAGGGTGCTTATATCAACTGTCCTCTAAAATTAAAGAAACGGTTCCACCCCATCTCCTTACCACCACTCCAGCAGCCAAAAAGTCTACCACAATCCACATCTTAGAAAATCAGAAAGGACTAATGCATACTTGGCTTGCAGAAAGCAAATATGTTAGTTATGTCCTAGGTCTAAAACACTTCCGTGTGGTGACTTTCCACACTTCATACTTTAGAGTAAATTGTATATTTGTTATTTATGCAGAAATCATCAAAGAGAGAGTACATATGAAATTTGTTTACCTTTAATCCTCCCTTGTCATCTGGCAACATCGGGGTATTTAAAGATTGCCTACTTCTAGAACAGGGCAAAGATGATTTGTTGTTCTGCTTACCCTTGTCTTTGTCTACTTGCATGCAGGCTGATGCTAGTTGACGTACAAGTTCTGTGTCTGGAGAAAACAAAATTAGTTTTTGTTTTGTTTTGTTTTACTTGTAAATGTCCCTTCATCTCAAATATATATCCAGGATTGATGTGCTGAAGCTTCTCCTATGCATCCTATGAGAGTGTAAGGCAACAGCACCAGACACATACGTCTAAAGTTCTGGTGCCAAGGGCTCCCTGTTTTCCCCTCCCTCTCTATTCTTCTCCAGGTGAAACTTCCATAACATTCAGATACAAAGGTGGATTGACCACAAATACTGAATGGTGGCCCTGCGCTCAGTGAGCTGCTGACTTACACAGTGGTACTTATATCACCAAATCTACAGAAGCACTATCAGTGCTTGATTCACTAGAACAAGACTAAAGAGTATTGAACAGCAAGAAGAGCGCTCTGCTCAGTCAGAATCAAGAGCACTTTAACAAATGAACCTGACAGTTGCTTGATGGGGGCTAAGAAAAACATCGAGAAGCTACTTTTTCTCACCTGAGACAGAAGAAGAGAGCAGAGAGAAAGGATATTCTTTTCTCTTTCCTTGAGCATAGGCTGGAGATAGGAAGTTTGAAGACAAATTCCAGAGGGAAGAGCAATGCTCAAATTAAACAACAAAGAGACTGAAAAGAAGTGGAAGAAAGAAAGGAGGGAAAAAACAGAAAAAAGAGGGAGAGGAAAGAAAGAATGAATATAAGGGTGAAGATGAGAAGGCAAAATGAGGGAAAGAAAGAGAGACTCCTGAAGAGAAAAAATGCTGAAGAGTGAGACAGAATCAAAAAAAGTATCTGGGAGACAAAAAAAAATTACAATAATGAATCTAGAGAAAAAATAAATTGCACATTTTAAAAGCCATTAAACACTGTGTAAAAATTAATCTATGGGAAACAAGATAGTGAAAATGATGGAGAATACACCAAGACACAAAGCAGAAAAAAACAAAGTGGAGTGAATGAAAGGGGAATGACAGAGGAGAACAAACCACAAGCGAGACATACATTAGCAAAGTAATATTTTATACTGGCAATAAGTGTTCTAAAAACAAAGTGTGGGTCTGTGACAGCACTGAAGACAACAGGAGTTTTAATATTAACTTCACTGGGGTCAGGATTTCCCCCAAAGTTTTTAATGAAATACACAAGGGTTAGAGATGGGATTTGCAAAAGTGTCTAAGGGTTTGTCTATGTTACTGTGTGGCCAGCTGTTTCAAAGAGCCATATGTCAAAGCGCACTGTGGACCTTTTGTGCACTGTAGCAGTGTCCATATGGGATGTTACTGCACAGCAAACTAGTGCACTGTACACTCACACTTTGGTTGCCGAGCAGTAACGTGTCACAAAGACAAGATCCAAAGGCATTAGGAACACCTAAGGGAGCTAGGACATTCAATGGGACTGGTTTTGCTAACTTAGGTGCTTTTGAAGATCTCATCCCAGATTATTTTACATGCTGCAGTGGAAGGGGACAGGATGATCTAAGGGGAGATGGACTAGTGGAAGACTTGACAGTGGCTGGGAGGGATACTTGAGTGTCCAGAGTTAGTAAGCACAAGGAGTGGAATAACATGACTTATTAGGGGGAAAAAGGACATTTTGTATTTGGAACTAAATAGGTGTGTCTTTGCAGTGCTGATGCTGGAAAAAAGTTCGTTAAAACTTTATTTCCAGCAGAACCAGAAGAAACTTTCAGAAGGAAAGAACTGGCCTACACAGTAGCCTGACTGGGTAGAAAACCGGAAACCTTCATGAACTCTGCAAGTTGACATTCACCACAAGAAAAAACACTTCAGTAGATTTTTTTCCCCCTAAAATTTCCCACTATTGCTGCCCTGGGTGCAGCTCTACTAGTGAGAGCTCCAATCCAGAGAAGGTGCAGGTACTTGTCAGTGATTAAAGAACTGACAGCCTTCAGTCCCTTGTGTATACCAGAGCTCCCACTAGTGATGCTGCAATAGTGGAAAACTTTAGAGAACACAGCTGAAAAAGGAGTCTCTGTTGTGATGCCCTGAATGGAAAAGATCATGGAGTGGGAAGTGCTCTGCCAGCTGACTGGGATCTGTGAGCTTGAGTGTTTAACTGCCTGCAGATCACCCAGGCTTCTGCTGCAGTCCTCCTCTCTGCTCCCTGCCCACACTGTATCAGCACGAGTGCCAAGGACCTGTCAAAGCAGTAGCATTTCTGAATTAATTTTCTTTCTCTACATTTTTGCCTGTGACACTGCGACATGTCACAGGCAGATATGTACTGTCAATAACCCACAGTATAGCTTGGAACACTGTCCAATCAAGATGTCAGTACACCTCTAATGATTACCAGTCAACACTAGATAGTCAACTGGTGATACCAGAACTAAGAACTATTTAGTGTTCAGTTTTTTTCACCTTCCTTGTTTTTTTGTTGGTTTTTTTAAAGAGGTCCTCTGCCTGTTCGTTCATTCTCTCTCTCAGATGGAGTGAAGGAAATATAGAGATAGCAAAGGTTAATTCCATCAGTAACAGCATTCTTTGGCTTCAGAAAAGCCAGTTCAGATACAGGTAAGAATAACAGAAAAGTGCCAAATAATGTAAGCTAAAGTGGTTTATTTGACAGCTTAATAGAAACACATTAAAAACATTTTACCAAAGCCTCATTTAAGGTGTTTTTTCCTTTCTTTCTAGGATGTTTTTAAAAAAAAAAAAAATGTTGGACTGCTGAAATGTGACTTTTACTCGATCTTACAGAGCTAAAAAAAGAGATTTGCCCAGGAGTTCACCACTTTCCAGATGATGGCACCCTCTCTTTCCTTTCCCTTTACTGTTGGTTACTAAGCCATCTATGCAAATGGAAGCTTTCACTTTCATAATTATTCTATATTTTTGCTCTATATTTTTAGTGATGTCACAGGAGTGTCTTTGGGCCATCATAATTCAACATCACTGAAAAGACACTGGTGACACAAACACTGCATTTTGACACCACACTTGAAAAATCAGGCAGCAGGACAAGTTATAACCCATAAATTTCTGTATACTTCTATCTGACCGTTTAA